>NC_016118.1:357500-360271 GCF_000695525.1 Brassica oleracea var. oleracea | reverse complement strand
AGATCCCTTGATTTAGGCTTCGATCCCCACTTTTCAGGCATCTGCTTCAGGAAAGGCAGTTGACTTGGTCGAATCCCGATTACGATCAAAAGGAAAATCTTGACTTGCAGTGGAATAACGGCTTTGCGGAGGAAGACCATCGAAGGCTGTTGCTGGGAGAGGTCCATTAGTCCGGGTCGATTGCTTCCATCCTCAATTGCTTCTTTTGAAGGTTACATGCCTGCTGTTGAAAGCCTGGGACGAGACAGAGTTAGTAGGCTTTGATCCTGCGGTTGAAGGTGATATACCAACAACATGAGCTAGCATGGTTTCGAGTGCGATAACATGGGATATGGATATGTTTTCTTCGATGCCTAGGCAGGCTGGGATTGGAACTGTTCGTGATTAGACCTTCTATATGACTGAACTTCCCCGCAACAAGATAGAAAGAAGAGTCTGATTCGGAGAAAGATTAAGATCGTCAGTGATCTACGGATAGCTACCGACGTGAGAGGCCTAGAGTGAAGCTCTGGCAGAGTGGCTCCCTTGTTAAGTGTAGGGCCCCTTGGCTTTGGACAACTCACCAAGCCATAGAGACTAAAGAAAGAGCTAAATCAGTCCTTGCTGCAACTGAAGGAACGAAAGAAATCTACTTCCGAACTGAGCGCTAAAGGTACATACGGAGAGACCTACGATTTCCATTCTGTTTAGGCTATGAAAACCTCCCCGGATGAAGGAATGTAATACATTGAAGACTTCGAACTGCTTACGTAATGGAAAAAGGGGCTAGATGGCTTACGGGATATAGGGTTTTGAGGAGTTCCTCTGACTCACTTTTTGACAGAATCAAGGTCCTATCATTTTCTTCTTTTCTGAGTGAAATCAAAGCAAGACCATAAAGGGAAGAAGGTTGGTTACCTGCTATACTAAGAGTAAGCGAGCTAACGAGGCCTAATCCTGGGTTCACGGCATTCCATTCCTACCTATTCCATTTCGAGGGGTAGCAGTAGATCCTGTCGATTCAAAACCTTGTTCGAACTCTCTTTGGCATCTCACAAATGTTTCAAAATATATAGTACAGATTGGATCCTGAGCTCAAGCTAAAACTACCTACAAGAGAATCCATACTGAATCTATTATCATAGATCTTGCTTTCGTCGGATACGTCTCTTTCTCCCCAATTTGGATGGATCCTCTCATTCTAATTCATCGCTACTAACTAGAAGAAGTTCCTGGACTAAGAAGAGCTCCCCTTTCTAGGGAGATGTGGACGAAGGCTACTTGAGCTCATTCTCACATTTCGGGGTAAGAGGCTAGGCTAGGAATAGGGTACAGAGGCGTAGGGGGAATGAAAGAATTTGCTTAGTCATAATAGTGCTTTCAAAGTGAAAGGAGATAAAGTAATGAATTCCTCTGCTTGCAAGCTACCTATGATTTTCTTCGTCACCAACCATTTCCGCTGGCTCAAGCATAGCATCTTTTCCCCAAGCCCATTTCCTCCAGGATCGGTAGGCCCATCCACCTCACTATTATATTATCCAACCTATCGCTTATTCAATTCTAAAGATCGATTTCCTGCTTCTGCAAAGGGCGGAAAAGTATCATCTGCTCTCTTCGGTTAAGGTGTCCACGATACGAATACCTATTTCCTCTAAATATCTATTTACCTTTCCCAGTCTTTTGTGCTGTAACAGCAGTCGCATCTGGAATATAGAATCTAGCTCTTAGCTGGTCTAGTCCAACCCCTCTTCTGTCTGATGACAATCGGGAATACCTTGCTAGCGAAGTAAGCAAGAAAAGGGATGCCATTAGTTTGATTCAAAGGCATATCTATAGGATAGCCTCTGTTTCCGACGGCAGTTTAGGAAACTGGAATTCCTTTAGTAAGATAGCTCATGAATGAAGCTTTCAAACCACTTCCTAATTTCAGGAGTTTAGGAGTACATATGAGTTCATGAGTGCATGAGTCAATGTGCCCGCTGTGGTGTATGAGCAAGTGATCTGATCCTATGCGCCTTTCTCCTGGTTATCCCATTCCTTGGCTTACATGGGAAAGACTAACCTCCCATTCTGACTTTCCTTCCCCTTTCCTCGATTGAAGATTGTTTCATCACAAAGTCTGACCCCTGTCAAACAATTCCAACATTCACAACAGGCAACATTCAGTGATACGTTATGCGTTAGTTGAAAGTACTCACTCTCCCCCAACTCCCAACATTAGCAACATTGAGATTGTTAACATGGGAATTCACAACATCGTTCCGGGCTGACCTCAGCTACAGTCTTTCCCTAACATTAGCATTAGCAACAGGGGAATTCTCTACACTAAACAGATAACAAGGGTTCTCCTAATTAGCCAGATTATGTCGGAGTCAAGCAAAGATTGTATGAAAGCAGAGAAGTATTAAGTAGTGACGAAGGACAGGGATAAGTACTAGAACAACAAACAGAAGTAGCAGAAAGATCTATTCAAAAAGGCAGATAGGAATGATTGAAGGTAGGCGTTCCTCGGAAGGTTGGGGAAGGGATAGCAGTATACAAAGTTCCTATAGCTGTGAAACGGTTATCCTCCAAGGAGGAACCTAGCTTCTTCAGCGAAGCTGGAGGAACCCCTATATTGTCCAGGGATGTAAATCAAGTTGGCTGGTTAAAAAACATTGGTCCAGCTTAAGCTTGACGTTGAATGGGAATTTAGAGCTCCAGTCCAGCTAGAAGAAGCGTTGTTAGAAGCGGCAAAAGCTATGAGATTCGAATCATAGGCAAGGAGTTGTGTCAAGAAAAAACAAAAGACA
>NC_016118.1:350000-352500 GCF_000695525.1 Brassica oleracea var. oleracea | reverse complement strand
TGCTAGGTCGAAGCAAAGAAGGTTAAGAGAGAATAAGTAGTTCCGAGGGATTTAGGCTTCGTCTGCTCTCAAGCCAGCTCCTAACTCTCGGTCTTCTGGCGAACAAACTTACCGGATTCAAGTGATTGAAACACAGGACCCTTTTCCACTTGGGTGACGACATACATAAGGTTTGACGAGCATTCTCGGGTGGTAGAATGGTGTTGGGACTATGGAAACTGTCGATCTCCAACTTGAAGGTGGGCGGGAGTGCTTGAATCGGGAGGAGTAGATTCTCTTACCTGTGGTTCTCTGCTAGTGGATACTTCTCTCTAGCGGTGTAACGGGTGTTGGCACTTCGGTTGTTGCCAGTCCTGTCATTTCCTAGAATATGTGTTAGTATAGGCTGGAATATGTAAGTATTTTATATAAGTTCCCCGTTGGTCTCTTACTAGTCTGCTCTTCTTTGTTCCAGTGAGTTCTGTCATGAAGTGTAGCTCATGTTAGGATTACCCGGGGAGCGAGCTTGTCGACGACGACGGGTAAGCCGTGTGAGCGGTTAAGGGTAGCTTGTTGCTCAGCTGTCTTTAGTCAATATCTTATGAATGTTCCGGTCCATAGAATAATGTTAATGTAGCTAGAGTGTTCCTAAGGTGCATACTAGGGCTTCTTCCTCTAGTTACCGTTGTAGCTGAACCAGCACTTGCAGCTGTATATTCTGGGCGAGGAGCGTAAGCGATATGGCATATTTGTGAAAGAATCTCCTTTCTCTTCGTTCGGAATGTTGCTAGAAGTATTCCCTGTGGTTTGTACTAGTTGTAACTTATGTTTCCCGGTGTTAGAAGGTTGTAGCTGTTCAGCGGGTGCAGCTAAAGGAGGACCTCCAGGTCCGTAGAACTCCTATCTTTGCTTTGTTCGTACGGGAATAGGTGTCATGAAGTTTCGTCTATTGTCCCTAGGTCTCTGTTATGTATTGTTAAGTAGTTCTGGCGGGCTTCTTTCCTTGTTTTGCTTGAGCGGATGCGCGTAATGTTGCTGAATGTGCGTCTGTTCTCTAGGGTTTCCTTGTGCTTTTGGGCGTGACTAACAAGTGAAGCTGTTTTCTTTCGTTGTTGTTATGGGAATATTGCGCTTGGGTCCCCTTTACCTAACCAACAACTTCATCTTCCTGTGTCTGCTCAAACAGTTGTTTTCGCTTTGCTTGATTAATAGTTGTGGGAATGCGTCCTTTGTCCGCTTCCCTTTCCTTGGTTGTGTCTGTATTACGGGCTGCTTTCTCGATACTTCTATTGTTGCGTGGAAGTGCTGCTTTCTTCCTGATAGTTGTATCCCCGAATCCAACTATGATTTGCTGAGCTGTTGCAGCTCCTTTCCTTTCTTCTTTGTGGGCGGACTGAGAAGGGCCCGTATACCGTACGTATCCCTCCGGTGATTGTCGTTCTGTCTTCCCTTTCCTTCCGGGTTGTCCGGGACTGGCTTCAATGTTCGGGTAGCATTACCTTTGTTCTGCTCTCCTCTCTTTGAAGTGTACTTTCCGGCCGAGAAGTAGCTTTCTTTCTAATATAGGTTTTTCTCTGACGACTAACCTATATTAGTTCCTGCTGCTACTGTATGTTGTGTACCGAGTGCTGGCTGTTATAGTATGGTTATAGCGTTGATGGATTGTTTGTTATCTCCTTACTGCTATTAGCTGTTGTTATAGGGCTATATTCCTACTGTTGTTATCTGTTAATATGCTGTTGTTATCTGTTAATATGCTGTTGTTATCTGTTCTCTGTCCTTACTGTTGTTAGGTGGGAATAGGTTGTTAGCGTAGCTTCTGTTCCTATGCTTGAATGTGTAGTGAAGGAATGGAGGGAAGCTCTTATTAACGGCCGGAGCTAAACTCCGCTTAGCCCGGACAGGGACAACCAAAGCAGGAACTTAGAGACTCCTAGTAATACATCATACCTACTAAATCAGTCTATTGGGGCTATAGGTGTTCCCCCCGGGAAAATAACCAATGGAGTTGATTACGTTGTGAGTAAACGAGGAAAGGCGTAACATTCCATAGTTAAGGGTCGTTCATTAGCCCTACTAGTCAAGCACGGGAAGCTAACTTTCTATCAACAAAGCTAGCGGGGTTTCCGGGCCTTGTTTTGGTCCAATGTGAAAAGCTACATCCGAGGAATTGTATGATTCAGATACCTGACGAAATAAAGAGAGAAAAGATCGGGCGGGATAGCTGGGATGACCTATTTCAAGATCAGATGATCCACCAGCTTGTCTGCTTGTGAGGTTGAGGATTTGACTGTTATGATCTCTTGGCCCGTGCCTCCGTAGTGTAGTGTAAGTTCTTAGACCAAGATTCGAAACCTTGTCTTTCCCGCTTCCCTTCGCAGGAAATTTTTGACAGAAAGTAGCGACACTGATACCTTAGAACTAACAAGTACCAGGCCTAGACCGGGGAGTCGGAACTAATAACAGCTTTTATAAACTCCAAATCCAACTCTTCCAACTCCAAGTTGGACGCAGGAAACTC
>NC_016118.1:297500-345000 GCF_000695525.1 Brassica oleracea var. oleracea | reverse complement strand
TAATTCTCCTCACGCTTTGTCATTCACTGATCTTCTATCTTATTGATTCCTCGTCGATTCTTACCCTCGTTCCTTTAATCTTGGACATCTCACTTGGAATGCATTCTTTTCGATCTTGTACCCACGGAGTGGTAGACTGAAGACCAACTGAATCTCGACAAAGAGAAGTACAAGCAAGTAGATCATTCGACGTTAGAGGGACTGACTCGTAGCTAGGGTCCCATATCTCTTCGATTATTCAATTTGATCCGTCTTCGTCTTCTCTTATGAAATTGATAGTTTGTGAGATCGATTACTCCTAAATGCTGCCCTTCTCTTATATACGAGAGCTACTGCACGATTGGAGGATTAAGAAGGCCCAGTCTTTCGTAATGAAGTGCGGGACTTTTCCGCTATAATTCAAAGGCGTTCCTCGAGAAATGAAGAGCATAGTCCTGTAAGCGTAAAGCATAAGTAAAGAAAGAGAGAGAGCATGTACTTAGCACAAGTACTCAAGGATCAATGGCGTAGCTGAGCATACCGCGGCGGGTCTAATTGTATCAATAAGGAAGGGATCTTTGAATCCCGATGAGTTTTGATTAAAGTCTTTCAAGCTTTTCCTATTCTTTGGGTTAAAGAGTATCCTATCTTTGGAATTCATACTGATCCCGCGGTATGAGAAAGCAGCCCCTTGCACTTCCTTAGTCTAGTTCCGTGCTGTTCTCATTAAAAAGAAGAATCGCAGGAAGAGCGGTTAAGCTCCGTCAAAACCTTTTAAGGGTAGCACTGGCGCGAGGTCATTTCATTAGGTGAGGGTTCTCTTTCGTATAAAGGTTTAGCTCATCGATGAATCGGTCGAGCGGAAAAAAGAAAGAAAAGGGCCAGGGATTTGCCGACTGAGGCTCTTTTCAAGTTTGCCTACGTATCTGCCGCACTTGGCCAGGATCAAGTCAGCACTTTAGAATGAAGAAGACAATGCGCACATAGAATAGAAAGCTGCTGTTTGCAAGCTCTTTCTTTAGCATTATAACCCGCCCTTCCTGTTAAGGAGTGACGGAGCTCTCCTAAGCAAGAGCAAGGAAAGGTAAACTTGTTTTGAACAAAATTCCATAGAAGGTGCAGATGAATAAGCGGTATTGGAGGAGGGAACAGCCATAGTTGATGCATCGAATGCTAGTGCAATAAGACTTGATGAAGGCGGGATAACGGCACTTGCCTTCAAGCTTGATGAAACTTCTTGCCCCGAGGAACGCCTGAAAGCTTAGTGAGGAAAATCCTCGACAGAGAGGAAGTTTTTCTTTTAATGAGAGTGACCTTTCAAAGAGACTTTTTGCGATAAGGCCCTTCTTAAAGGGATGGCTCACTCTCCTTTAAAGGTGTCCCTGCTGCACTCTAAGGATGGCATATGATTCACTAGCGCAGGAGAGAGAGTTAGCCTTGGCTTTGGCATTTCCTCGCTCAATCTCATAAGAGAAGAAATCTCTATGCCCCCTGTTCTTGGTTTTCTCCCATGCTTTTGTTGGTCAACAACCAACCACAACTTTCTATAGTTCTTCACTACTCCTAGAGGCTTGACGGAGTGAAGCTGTCCCCTGTCATTCAGTGAAAATCTAGTGAGTAAGGTAAGGGGGTACGGAAACGTCCTCTTATCACAGCTTGAACGGGATTCATTTAAGGGAAGAAGACGAAGTCGATTCAATCCAACTCCAACCGCTCCAACGTTATAATCCTGGAAAGATATTGAGTCAATCTAGCAGGGCTAAGGAAAGGCACAAGCCCCAGTCAGCTCCGTCGGAGGTAAATCTAGCAGGGGAAGGTCATATGACCCTTGGGTGAAGGTGGGTTCCGACCTGGAAGTCATTACCAACATTCAAACAAACAAATGCCAGAATTACAATTGGTTTTATGAATAATAGCCAGAGAGCAAGGAATTGGTTTGCCTTTCAAGGGTAGTATCCACTCTTGGTATCGATCTGATAAAACTTTCACTGGCAAAGGTGTGAATTAGGAAGGATTGGTCGCCGAAATATTAACTGGAGACTGAATCTTAATATACCTCAGAACAATATATTTTTGTTACCACGAGATATATTAGCAGCTGCCGATCATTTGATTGGGATGAAATTTGGAATGGGTACACTTGATGATATGAATCATTTGAAAAATAAACGTATTCGCTCTGTAGCGGATCTTTTACAAGACCAGCTCGGGTTGGCTCTGGCTCGTTTAGAAAATGTAGTTAAGGGAACTATAGGCGGAGCAATTAGGCATAAATTGATACCTACTCCTCAGAATTTGGTAACTTCAACTCCGTTAACAACTATTTATGAATCCTTTTTCGGATTACACCCATTATCTCAAGTTTTGGATCGAACTAATCCATTGACACAAATCGTTCATGGGAGAAAGTTGAGTTATTTGGGCCCTGGCGGATTAACAGGGCGAACTGCTAATTTTCGGATACGAGATATCCATCCTAGTCACTATGGGCTGCCCCATTGACACGTCTGAAGGAATCAATGTTGGACTTATTGGATCTTTATCAATTCATGCCAGGATTGGTGATTGGGGGTCGTTAGAAAGTCCGTTTTATGAACTCGTTGAGAAATCAAAAAAGGCGCGGATACGGATGCTTTTTTTATCACCAAGTCAAGATGAATATTATATGATAGCGGCAGGAAATTCTTTGGCTCTTAATCGGGGCATTCAAGAAGAACAGGCTGTACCAGCTCGATACCACCAAGAATTTTTGACTATCGCATGGGAAGAGGTTCATCTTCGAAGCATTTTTCCTTTCCAATATTTTTCCATTGGAGCTTCCCTAATTCCTTTTATCGAACATAATGATAAAAATCGAGCTTTAATGAGTTCTAATATGCAACGTCAAGCAGTTCCACTTTCTCGGTCCGAAAAGTGCATTGTTGGAACTGGATTGGAACGCCAAGTGGCTTTAGATTCGGGGGTTACCACTATAGCCGAACACGAGGGAAAAATCCTTTATACTGACACTGAGAAGATAATTTTATCGGGGAATGAGAATACTTACAGTATTCCATTAATTATGTATCAACGCTCAAACAAAAATACTTGTATGCATCAAAAACCTCAGGTTCGCCGGGGTAAATGCATTAAAAAGGGACAAATTTTAGCGGATGGTGCTGCTACAGTTGGTGGGGAACTCGCTTTTGGGAAAAATATATTAGTGGCTTATATGCCATGGGAAGGATACAATTTTGAAGATGCGGTACTCATTAGTGAGTGTCTAGTATATGGTGATATTTATACTTCTTTCGACATACGGAAATATGAAATTCAGACGCATGTGACAACCCAAGGTCCTGAAAGGATCACTAAGGAAATACCGCATCTAGAGGGCCGTTTACTCCGAAATTTAGACAAAAATGGAATTGTGATGCTAGGATCGTGGGTTGAAACGGGTGATATTTTAGTAGGTAAATTAACGCCTCAGGTGGCGAAAGAATCCTCGTATGCTCCGGAAGATAGATTATTACGGGCCATACTTGGCATTCAGGTATCGACTTCAAAAGAAACTTGTTTAAAATTGCCTATAGGTGGTAGAGGTCGAGTTATTGATGTGAGATGGGTTCAGAAAAAGGGGGGTTCAAGTTATAACCCAGAAATAATTCGTGTATATATTTCACAGAAACGTGAAATCAAAGTAGGTGATAAAGTAGCCGGAAGACATGGAAATAAAGGTATCATTTCAAAAATTTTGCCTAGACAGGATATGCCTTATTTGCAAGACGGGAGACCCGTGGATATGGTCTTCAACCCATTAGGAGTACCCTCACGCATGAATGTAGGACAGATATTTGAATGCTCGCTTGGGTTAGCGGGAAGTCTGCTAGATAGACATTATCGAATAGCCCCTTTTGATGAGAGATATGAACAAGAGGCTTCGAGAAAACTAGTATTTTCTGAATTATATGAAGCCAGTAAGCAAACAGCCAATCCATGGGTATTTGAACCCGAGTATCCAGGAAAAAGCCGCATTTTTGATGGAAGAACAGGAGATCCTTTTGAACAGCCTGTGATAATAGGAAAGCCCTATATCTTGAAATTCATTCATCAGGTTGATGATAAAATACACGGACGTTCTAGTGGACATTATGCACTTGTTATACAACAACCCCTTAGAGGCCGTTCTAAGCATGCGTCCCAACGAATACCAACAAGTGGAGTTAATGCTATATCTCATCCTTTCCTTAGTAGGGTTTCTCCCTAAACAAAATACCGATTCAAGCCCCTTTACTAGGTTGGGCAAGCTTGGATGCCCTTACTCCCAACAAGTTGCTGGTCGGGATCGTGAAACTCTCGCTCGAAAAGTAAGCTGGTCCTTGTTTGGTCATAAGGATAATCGTTCTTATTAGGTCAGGGGCGGCCGGTCCGGGGGTTACCCGCGATTGGTAATGGCATAAGCAGAAGAGGGGTAGGGGGGACAAGGTTACGCGCTGGGTAGCGCAGCGCATCTGTTTCGGGACAGAGGCGACGAGGGCGAAGCAAGCCACCCAACCCAACAGGTCAGGGTCGGGCCGGCCATAGGTTCGAATCCTGCCACCTTTCTTGTGGATCATCCTGTGGTTACCGGATGATGGGAATAACAAAGCAGAAATCTTGAAATGAGCACGAAATGTCAATATATGAATTCTTTCATTATTCGTTATTTCCGGGTCTTTTCGTTGCATTCACTTACAACAAGAAACAACCACCAGCGTTTGGTGCAGCACCTGCATTTTGGTGCATTCTTCTTTCTTTCCTTGGTCTTTCGTTCTGTCATATTCCTAATAACTTATCCAATTACAACGTATTAACCGCTAATGCACCTTTCTTTTATCAAATCTCAGGAACATGGTCTAATCATGAGGGTAGTATTTTATTATGGTGTCGGATCCCAAATTTTTATGGATTTTTTCTTTGTTACCGGGGTCGACCCCAAAGCCATAATGTCTTAAAACAAGGAGGCCATAGGGAAAGTCTTTTTTTTTTTTTTTTCTCGAACTTCGTGAAGAACTCAATTTTATCTCTCCCTCGTTACGAACAAGAAAGTGGTTTGAAAAATCAGTTGTACACTCCCTTCGTTCTACGAACCCTTGTTGATTCTGAACTTCGTTTGCGAAGGAACCGGACTTTTGACGGACCAGCCCTTTTTTATGCGCCGCTTGATCCTGAAAGGAAAATGAGCTTTGCTCCTCTGGACGCTTGGCGCTCCCGTGGTTCGCGAGAAGGAAAAAGGACTCATCCTTTGTTGCATCTGGCACGAGATGATAAAGAGAGAGCTTCGTCTATCGATGAACAGCGAATTGACGGAGCTCTTGGCATTGCTTTGTTTTTCTCTCCTTTCCTATCAGCGAGTTCCGATCCTTTTGTTCGAAATTTCTTTGTTTGTACCGAACCGCTTGCAGAATCAAATCCTGTTCCACAAGATCCTATATCAGCTATACATCCTCCTTGCATTTATGCCGGGGACGTCGCCAGTGCGGAGGGCTTTGGCTTATGTAGATCAAAAATGATGAATGGGATTGTGGCACTCCACTCGCCGCCAATGCGGAAGGATGCCGCCGAAAAGAATGGAACGCTGCTTCGCTCTGCTGGATGCGTCGGATCCCGTATAACAAGCGAGCTTTTTACCCTCAAATTCAAACATGTGGGCGCAAAATGCTATCCTGCTCTATTGTTACGTAGCAATAGAAGCCCGCTCATGCTGCTTCGGCGGCGCTTTTTCGCCTTCTCTTCGTTCTGGACAGGAGCGAGAAGCCACTCGACTAAAAGGTACTGACGTAACTCGACTAAAAGGAGAGGAGCGCTAGTGGACACGGGGAGGGAAAGAAGACTGGAACCGTGCATCTTTGCTTAGCATGGTTCGACAAAAGAAAGAGGTGGAAAATGGACCGAGAAAATAATGCTTTGTGAACCCAATTGCTTTGACAAAAATATATGAAGAATCAGTGCTATTGAGGAACATTTTATAGAAAGAAAAGAAAAAGAAGCAATAGTAAAGGAGGGCTTTCCCAGTGCATGAAGGGAGGGTGAAGCAGGGTAAGTCATAAGAATCCGCTTTCTTACAAAGACCTCCTGCTATGCTAATGAGGGGTCTTAAGCAAACAAAGTACCAAGAACTTTGGATATTATCCGTTTTTCTATTATATCCCATTTTATCCTTCCGCTTTAGGATTAGCCCAGCTTTTTCGAAACGGACGGAAGGCCTAACTAGAAGCTATTTGGCGCCTTCCCCTCGATGAATACTTGGAAATTTGTCTTGCATCGTAAGCTGTCAGAAGAAAGTAAGACTTAGAAAGAAGACAGTAAGTAAGAGAACTACGATTTACTTGATTCCCAAAGTGGTACGTAGGCAGCCAAGGACGAATCCTTATCCAGTTCTTTGTTAGTAAGTGAGGAAAAGATATCAAACTTTTTTTTGAAAAAAGTTCGTAGTTAATCTACCTCGGACGTACCCATGGCGTGTGGGGTTCGCGTGGGGAACCGAGTAACCAAAGTCACGATCAGTCTAAGGTTGAAATCTGGATGGTCTTTTTGCCAGACGCGCTGGTTCGAGTCCAGCTCGTGACAAAAGGCTACCCTTTCTCTTAAGAGAATCTCGATATCCTCAAAAATGAGAAATGGAAAGCAGCTTCACATCACAAGTGAGGAAGCCACCGGTGACCGGCTCAATGATCGTATACGCTCAATAGAATATGTACGCGCGGGCGAAAGAATTAATGCTGCTTATGCCCGCCCCCGAGGATCACCAAGCAGTTGTATCTATTTCCGAGGCGGTCAGTCCCATCCCGCTGAGGATGAAAAAAGGAAGTGCATGGATTGTTTCTTCGAAGTTGTAGGGAGGGAGTTCTCCCGCGTGAGCGAAGTTGGAGAACGAGTTCCCGGCTCCTGTTGCTCTGTTGCTTGTCCTGTCATTCTGTGCAAGGGCGTAAGCCCGTAAATAACCCCCTCTTCTGTTGTTTATATTGTCATGAAGGTATTAGTTAAGTGAGCGAAGCGGAGGAACCCCTGCTGATACATGGGCTGTGTTTGCTTGTGCGTGCATTCCTGCCATGATAGAATCCCTCTTCTTTGTTCTTATTGGGAATGGTTTGTCAGCGAGAAGTTAGGAGTTGGGGCATCTGCCTGATTCCTATGGCTAGCTGTGCTTTCCCGTTTAGCAAGTGAAGCTAGGGCCCGCCCACTCCTGCTGCTGGCTGTTTCGGTATAGAATAGCTCTTCCTACTGTTGTTTACTGGGAATGAGTTGCATGAGGAGTCCCGGTAAGAGAGCGAAGCGTTGCTCCTGAGGTGTGATGTGCATCTATCCCTGAAGTTGTGACTGGTGTATCCTTCTTATGTGTGGAGGGAACCATTGCTGCCCCCCCTCGCACTTGTAGCTGAAGTAGGCCCGCTAGTTCCGTAGGCGAAGTACTATTTGTTTGTGCGTTTATTGGAGGAAGTATCTAGAAGTCCCCAAGGTTTCTTCTAGTCTTCTCCTCCCGACCGTTGTGTTTGCCGTGTCTGCTTTCCTTTGTCTTTCCTTTCGCTAATCCCTCTAGGTCTGCTCATCAGACAACTATCTATTTCTTTGTGTCGTCTGGGAACATTGTTGGATGAGCAAGGAACGGAGTTGTGCGAGCCGAGTTCCTGTTGTGTTAAGCATGAGACTGTCCGAGGAACGGAGTGGTCTCTCCGAATGTTGAGCAAGTGCAGCTCTTCCCCTTCGTTCCTTTGCTGACCAACTAGCAAATACTCCGCAGGCTCACCAAACAATTGTTGTTTAATGGGAATTGTTGTTCATGAGCAAGCCAGGCGTTCCTCTCCTATTAGTCGAGTAATTGGCGTTCCTCGGGGTTGACGTCGTCGTTAAGGTTCAGAGTTGGAGTGATGTCATGAACTTCCATTCCCGGGGAAGAGGCTATAAGGCTATCTGGGGAATAAGATCGGTTGGCAACTAATAATTATCTTATCTTTCTTTCCCACCTCAACAGAATAAGCCGAAACCAGGGAAAGGGCATACCAAGATCGGATCGCATAAAAGGATTGGAAATGCTGCTCCGAGCGAAGGTAGCCGGCTAATTAGAATAGGAATACTCGGACTCGGCGAAAAGGGTTAGGAGGAACCCCTTTTCTTCCGCTAGGTAAGTTGGGGAAGTCCAACATAAGGCGGGTCAATTACATCGAACCTCAATTCCATCGAGCCTTGCTCGAGGAACGCCTATGGTTGATAGTGAACAGCAGATATGCTACATCAAGCACTCACTTTCTGTCTATTGGCCTTAGAACACTCCTTTTTATGTTGTTTTCAATGAAGGGGAAGTGATTCCTGAGTTCCTTCGCACAGGGTTTGAATTGAATTAAGTAAGTTTTGTCTACATCTTCTCTTCAATTACACCAGGAAAGAAAGCAGATACTGATGCTGAATGCACTTAACAAATCCCATGTCTGAATGCCTTAAACTTCGATTCAAAAGAAAGCAGAACTAGACTGCCAACGATCTGACGATAGAGAGTCTTCACCTTGTGGACCTGCTTTCGCCTAATGGTAATCTTTGTCTTTCCTTCTGTCTTTCGGGGATGTGATTGGGAAAAGAGCCATTGGAAGGTGACTAAAAGACCAGAAACAGGGGCTACCCGAGCTAATGATAGAGGCAAGAACACTTTCCGGCCAGGCCTGACTATAACCAACCTTACAGATCCCACTCAACCTTTTACACCGATGTATCGTACTCTCTCGACCAGGTCATCATAAGAAAATACTGCTAAATCTTTCCAAAGTTATAGAAGGAGGGAAGGCGCGCTACAACTAAATAACAGCCAGCTGAAAAATGCTAGCTAGTTAGGCTAGCGCGCAATGGCTTTCTCTGCTCTGATAGGGGCTTGCTTCTTCAAGCTCTGCCCAACCTATACAAGGTGCTGCTCGCTTTCTCTCAGCCACTAGTGGCTTATGTGGTGGTCGACATTCCTACGCGCTCCTCCTTGCCCCCCTACTTCAGAATCCAAAGGTCAACTTTGGGTGTTGTCGTGACGCTTTGGTTACGAAGGTTACCGGGGTCTAGGTTTATGGATGGAGTCAGTCAGCGAAAGTCCTCAATCAATATCAACAAGATGTCGTGACCGCTTAGACTTGGTGGATTTTGTCAGAAAAGAAAGTTGGTTTCGGGGGTTCATTGATTAGTACACCTCTGGTGCTGGTAAGGTCGGAACCGTGGTCGTCCGTCTCCGGTTTGCCGGCCGATAAGATCTCTGAGATTGATCAGACAGCTGGGTTGGTTTGGCTATTCCTTTCTATTGAAAAGGAGTCAGCTGTCTGCGCGAGTCACCTTCTTTTAGGCTCCGCTGAACGACACGGCATTCTCGTTCAAATATAGGCCGGCCGTACTTGTGATGGTTCCCAAGGATCCAATATGACCACTTAGGTCTACGTTGCCGCGATATTTTTCTATGGAAGCGGGCGGGCTGTTGTTAGAAGTTCGGCCCGGTTTTTTTGGTGTCGTAGGGGAGGGATTGACCTTTCTAACGCATATTCAGTCGTACCGGCATGGCCCCACTGATTTGTTTTCGATCGGAGCATCAAGCAGCGCAACCCGGTTCTACTTGACTAAGCCCCGTGCTCGTCCAAGGAGGGAGTTTGCTTTACCCAACTTCTTTTTTGATAACAAGGCAGAAACCTCCGACCCGACATTCAAAAGTTTCGAATGAAGAATGAAGAGTGCCCTGCCCCAGCAAGCACCTACTCAATTCTAAATAAAAAAGCGTGACTTTACTAAACAAGCAAGAAAAGCCCTTTCGCACTTCTTAGTAAAGCCTAAGCGCCCTTGTTGCTAAAGGTAAGGCCGGCTTTCTTCGCATGCTTGAGCGCATTACGCATTAATATAATACATATATATAAACCTTTCCTTGAGTTTTCAATAAGGGGCATCTATAGTAAGGGGCCTTTTCAATAAGACTCGCGCTAGGCGATCACGTTTTTTGTCTTCCCAAAAATCGAATATTTTTGAGTTGGTAAAGACCCACCCCTAGTTTCAGTCAGAATGAGTCCCCGGGACCCCGGGACATTGGCTTCCGCCAACAGTGGACTATTAAGGATCGCATCCCGCGCATATTCTACATTATAGCCTGCAACTGATTCAGCTTCCGCTTCTGGGAGATCAAACGGAGCTCGATTAGTTTCTGCTAGACGAGAAATAAGGAACATAACCAATACAGGGAACAGGGGAATACCAGACCATATCTGCTTTTGCGCCATGACAATCTCACTCGAATTACGGGGACCTACACATATTAGTACAGTATACCGGGGTGTCCCCGGCCAGAACCACACGTGCAAGTTTCCCTGCATGTGGCTCGTCCGTGCTTTCCGAGGCGCTGCCTGTGACTCAGCATGAGAGAAGGGGGCGGAACTGCACACTCTCGTGTTCAGAGCATTGTCCGAGTGAGTAGGCAGCGCCTACCAAGCAAAGCTTTCTTGAAGAGGCTGGGCTGCTTCCTTTTCGGCGCCCGCCTTTATTCATCTATATTAAAGCCACACACGACCCAATAGGAACGATTTCATCGCCCCTCTCTAGATAAGAAGCAAAACGCGCCATCACCTACAGCCCTTTCCTCTGCCGGGGACTTCCATGAAATGAAAACGGGCGGCATCGTTGTATGCTCGACATTTGTTGCCCTGGTTTATATCCCGGAGTACTCCTATGGCCGATCTGTCACCCAACCTACTTTTAAACAACCTAAAGGAGGAACCAAGCTTCTTCAGCGAAGCTGGAGGAACCCCTGTCCCGCTTTTAGAATGACCCTTATGGCACAGCTTAGTCAGTTATTCTCGCAGTTCAGATAAGATTCGGACCGCCACTTCTCTGAAAGCATGGTGCTTGCCTCCTCCCTCCTTGGAGCTCGTCCATTCGTTGGGTGATCCCTTGCTCTCACGTTCGAGTGTTTTCTCGTCGTTTAGGCCGGTGAGTGAGATTTCTGCTCATTGCAGTCACCTCCGGGGTTCTTCGCACCTGGGATAGTACCAGGACCCTTGTGCCCCGGCTCTTGATCAGATAAAGCTGCCCGCCCGAAGCCCGACCTATGACCCACAACTAAAAAAAATGAGCCTTGCGACGAGACGCGGACATTACCCATGCTGCGGTTCCCTCCGGTCCGTTCCCGGGTTGGGTTAGGGGAACATCCGAGCGATGATTGCCTTCGCGGATACAAACGCGCTCACAAGGCGCACAATAAGAATAAGACCAATAGAGACTTCATAAGAGACCATTTGAGCTGCAGATCGTAATGCTCCTAGAAAGGCATATTTCGAATATAGAGGAGTTCAAGTTACCAACAATCAACGAGTTGATCATACCCTTCTATGAACCGTACGAGCACGTCCTCTCTCACACCCCACCGCGCTTACGGCTCTATACCCCAACCCTACTTGCTCTGGACCCCCCCGGTCCTCCCTTTCTATTCCTCGGTAAGCGGGCCGTGGGAGCATGGCGGGGGGCGCTATCCCCTTTTGACTGATAGAAAGCATCTCTCTTTTGTCTCTCCTGACCGAACCCGCCAAAAAAATCACAAAAAATCACAATAGAATAAGTTGTTCTTGCCGGGAGAGTAGCGTCTGAGACATCTTTATCTGAGGCGTTCCTCGGCTTCGTCGTCCGGCTCATCCTCGGAATCCGAAAATCAAACTGAGACAGAACGGATTGTTTCAGTGACATATCTAATCAGACTGAATAGGATTTGAAGAGCTGTCACCATCATTCAATTCACATCAATTTAAGCAGGCGTTCCTCGGCGCGGAAGTTACCGTTTATAGAATGCAAGCAAGGTAGCTTGCCTGCCAAGCCGATAGGCGAAACGGCGAACTGATCGACTTGCATGTGTTAAGCATATAGCTAGCGTTCCTTAGTCTCAATCACAGACCTTTTTCCATTTTAGGTGAACGAGGGTTACCGGCTCTACGACCTTGCAAGGCACTACAGTAGAGCTCGAGGAACGCCTGCCACTTTCTCAATCGAAAATGTCAACTGTGAAGATTCTCGCGTTTCTTTATGTAATTTCAGGATTTCTTTTCGTTGATCGGATCGAGCACATAGTAAGAAACCCTAAGTCAATTCATTCTCTTTGGCTGAAGTCAATCTTCATCAAGATGGCTTACCGGTAATCTCCCATTCCCGCCGTCGAGAGACTTTAATAACTATAGCATGCCAGAAAAGGGGAGTTTAGGTGCTTAGACCTATAGCCCGAAATCTTCTCTTATAAGCCGACATAACATATTCAACCACGGATTAAGTCGACATAACATCCTCACGTTCAGTCAGGGTTTTCCAATTGGATTACCTTGCCGGAATTGGATAGAAGTAGGGCTAGACGCGCCGGAGGAACCCCTTCTGCTCGAGCTCGCCTTAGGAAACTTTCCCCAAGGTTTCAAGATCCATCTTTCAGGTTCCTTTCAAGCTGTAAGGCTCGCTCTGTTCTCAAGGCTTGGTAGCTCTTCACAAAGTCCTCCTTTTTCCACGAGTTGGAACCGTGCCGACACATTTTCATATCGTCCCCCAGTAATAGAGTGGTAGGTTTCTTCCCTTTCTATTATGTATGACGCCTGAATCCTTCAGCTACATCTAAAGAATCCCAACCATTACACTAGAAGAAGATAGGCAACTACCTTGACCAACCAAAAAACAAATGAAGAAAGGAAGGGACGAAAGTGACTCGAGCAAAGCGAGAGGGATGAAATGAATAATGAATAAAGGGTTTGGATTCCGATTTGGAAGCTTGAATAGTGATAGATAAGACAACTCAACTAGATTTCACGTCTTTTCTTGAGAGTGCCTTTCCATCGCAAGTAACTGAGCTATCTAGGGTTCAAAACCTGGGGAAGTCACTTCAACAGAAGCCTTACCAAAGTCAAGAGATTGGGCTCCTATAGCTATAGTTGGAGCTTTTACGAACAGGTTTAAAGTAGGCAATTCCAGTTCAAGTTTCAGCTTGATAGCTATATCTTTCCTTTCTTAACTGGGTTTTTGAACTTCACATATAGCCCATCAGCTTGTGACTTCGCAATCTCAGTTTCGAGATTGGGAATCGACAGAACTGCCCTTTCTTAACTTAATTAAAAAGGGTAGCTTAGCTGGTTAGATTTACTGAAGGTAATTCAATCGCTGAACGTTGATAATAGCTTTCGAGAAGAGATCCTGACTCTCCAGCTAGTTCAAACTTCCCCGATTAGTAATGCTCTCACCCTGGGGACATATCTCACCTTTGTCAGCAAAACAGTAGAACCATCTTCATTTCTCAGTCTCACACTTCCTATTCCCTTCACTGTTGACATGGTGTCATTTGCCATCTTTACTTGTCCACTACCAGCATCTGATAAACTCACAAACCATTCTCTTCTTCCGAAAGAACAACCTGTGTCAAGTATCCAGACTTCCCTTTGTTAGGAATCCCTAATTGAAAGTGAGAAGGGACCTACACTAGTATATAAAGCTTTCACCCTCTCCACTCATTGCCAATTGGTTTTGAGTTGGAAGCCCATGAACACTCACATGGTATCAAGAGCCATGGAGGGTTCTCTTGAGTCTTATCCTTTTCCTTCCAATATCAATATTACTAGTTGTGTCTCCATTAAACTCAACGATCGTAACTATCTTCTATACGACGAAGGAAGGGTGCGATTGAGTCCGCCGAACTTGGGCGAGAGATGTGACTTCGAGGAACGCCAGAGCTCTGGTGTCTACGAGAAGCTTCATGAGTCAAACAATTGAGGAAGCCGATACTTATACTTTGGTAGAGAATCTCGCACAAAGCAATGGGAGTAATGGCTCGGATTATGATCGGACTACAAGGAAAAACAATGATGAATCTCATCATGCCATCCAAGAGCTGAATGCAAAAATGGATAAGATATTGAAGCGTGACCAAAAGATGACGGTAAACTCTTGTGAAGAGTATGGTGGATATCAAGGGTACCAAGACTTTGGTGTTGAAGGGTATGAGGAGCCACAAGAAGAGTTGAACTATGTTGGAGGTCAAGGATTCCAACCAAGACCTTTCAACCAAAACTATAGGAACCACCCGAGGAACGCCTTTATAACCAAATGAAACTCTTGGAGAAGTAGAATCCATCTAAGTAGCCTCGGTTTCGCGTCCTTCTTTGCCAATAAGTATCTCAAAGCCGCGTGGTCCGTGTGCACTATTACTTTTGAGCCCACCAAGTAAGACCTAAACTTCTCAAAGGCGAAAACTACGGCGAGGAGCGTAAGCGCGGTGGTGGCATAGTTGACTTGCGCGTCGTCCAAGGTTCTACTAGCATAGTAGATGGCGCTCAACTTCCTGTCCTTCCTTTGCCCCAAAACGGCTCCAACCGCGTAGTCACTTGCATCGCACATGACCTCAAATGGTAAATTCCAATCCGGTGGTTGGACTATGGGCGCGGTCACTAGAGCCTCTTTAAGCATCAAGAATGCCTCACTCAAGGCATTTCTCATCAAACACAAAAGCCACATCTTTGCATAAGAGTTGTGTGAGTGGCCTAGCAATCTTCGAGAAATCCTTGAGAAATCTCCTATAGAACCCTAATGTCCTAAGAAGCTTCGAATACCCTTTACCGAGTTTGGTGGTTGCAAACTTGTCATCACCTCAATCTTCGCTTGGTCAACGAATTTATTACTTGTTTTGAACAGTATTCTAAAGACACGTCTTACGAAAAGCAGATTTCATTTTTTTAGGAAATTATTAAGTGGGATTCTGAAACGTATAATTACAGCTTGCACTTTTAACGGCGAACTCTCGCAATAAGCTCTACTTTTTTTCTTTCTAGTTTTGGTGTTCCGATATCTTTCGTAGGATGAGTTCGATCCATTAGGTTCTTCAATTTGTTTAGAAAAGAAACAAGAAACAAGAAAACATCTTTGATTACGATTAAAAGGAACAATCTCAAATAGACCAAGATCAAATTTCGGGTCATTTCTTGGTGAACATGATCTGCCATAATCTCTTCGAGGAACGCCTTCATTTATGTGCCAGAATAAAGAGAGATTTGGTAGGAAAGTGGAAGAGACTTTATTGTATATGATAATCAAAGGGAGTGGGAAAGCTGCAGTAATTCTTTGGAAAAGCCCGGTTCTCTTTGTCTTCGAGCTTTCATTTTTTGAATCCACTCTTTCGTTCCTTCATATACCTCCCCACCAATAGATAGAGACAAATAGGAATAACCAAACCACGTCTACAAAATGCCAGTACCATGCAGCTGCTTCAAAGCCAACGTGATGCTCCTTCGTCAGATGACCAAGATATTGCCGAATACCACATATAATCAAGAAAAGAGTACCTATAATCACATGAAAACCATGAAAGCCTGTTGCTAAGAAAAAGGTAGAACCATAAATACTATCCGAAATAGTGAAGGGTGCTTGATAATATTCCATTCCTTGAAAGCCAGTAAATACTAGAGCCAGTAAAACGGTAGCTACTAAAGCATAAACTGCTCGTTTTTCCTTCCCCGCGAGTATAGCATGATGAGCCCAAGTTACGGCAGCTCCGGATGAAGGGAGAATAGGGGTATTAAGAAAAGGGATTTCCCAAGGATCTAAAACCCCAATCCCTTTTGGGGGCCAAATACCTCCGATCTCTACCGCAGGTGCCAAAGAAGAATGAGAAGAAGCCCAAAAAAAAGCAAAAAAGAACATAACCTCCGATACGATGAACAGAATAGAACCATATCGAGGTCCTAATTGTACGACTTTGGTATGATGTCCTTCCAACGTGGATTCACGTAGAACATCGCGCCACCATACGAACATGGTATATAGGAGAAATATGAGGCCCAAACTTAGAAGTCTTGCACCCCCTTGAAATGGGTGCATGTACATCACACCTCCTACGGTGGTTGCCAAAGCTCCGAGTGAACCCGAAATAGGCCATGGACTTGGATCTACCAAATGATAAGAATGCCTCTGAGATTCAATCATAAACCACTTTGTCTCGGTTGTATGTAAACCCCCACCCTTCACCCCCCAACGGGCTCTTTCTCTTTGGGGTCTAATTTTCTTTCTATCTGACAGGACAAACTAATAGGAAGGGATGGTTCTTTCATTGCATTGATAGAAGTCTAACTAGAAAAGGATCTCTCTATTACTTTGAGAAGAGAATCGTTGGTTTGACCGACGGAAAGCATGGGAGAAAGAAAGATGCACAAACAGACGAAAAGAAAGAAGAGAATGAGTCACAAGATAAAATGAAAATGAGTTCTCACTCTTATCATTTTCATAACACTGATTGACGATGGCCCGAATCCGAATCTCACCTCAGATGTTCATCTGGCCCTCGTTCTCATTCTTTGTGTTATCACGGGCCCGCTTTAAGAACTTCTTTTTATTTATAAAATCGGTAATCTCCCCATTGGGGTCGTTTTCCCTTCTGGTCTGGCCTTCTCATTGTTCCCAATTCGGTTTATTAGCTCTTCCACACATTACCGGTGGCGAAGGCACTCCCCTTATGGGCGGAAATTGCAGCCCCTCTTTCGCTTGGTCAATTAGGGAGCCAATCAGTTCGGCTAACTCCATTTTGATCTTTCTTACTTCTTCATATTTTTTTTTTAGATTAAACTATTCCTGTTGTTCTGGGCAGGTCGAGACGCGGTCGCTTCGAAGAGCTGGCACCGCTTCCATCGCCTCCGACGGAATGAGAACAGCCATCCATAAAAGACATGAAAAAAGAATATAATGGTACAACAATGAAAGCGGCTGCCCAAGTCAGGCTCAACTCCATAAGGGGGCGCTTCATCAACAAGAGAAGGATATTTAGAAAGGCTAGCATAATAAAAGAAAAAAATGAGCTTTCTTATTTATTTTCGCAGAAACATGAGTTGGCTTTTACAGTATCTATAGAATGTAAGAATCATTTTATGCGAGGAATTCTTCGTTGGTGGTAAGTTAGCCGTGAATGGACTCTAACTCTAATGGCTGAGCTAGGTATAGATGCTTACCAACCTCAACATCCCGTGCAATTGAGATTTTTACGTTCCATATAGTTTGAGGAGACACAAGGTTCTAGAGGACCATATCAAAAGAAGAAATTCAGATAAAATCTATCATCGGCTTGGCTTGCTTCCTAGGGGTTTGGGGAAGTTTTGGAAGTTGTGAAGGTCCTCTAAGGTAACTCTAGGGCTCGGGGTCCAGGCCAAGCGGAGGTCAACAGAAGGTCAACTCGCTTCAGAAGGCTGGAGGTAACCTAAGATTCCTAAATGCAGGGGTCTCATGCATTCCAAGTAGCTGAAAAGTGGCAACTTGGATGTTTGAAAGACCCGTCGGGTTCGCTCGGAGACTAACTCACTCGTCTCGTTCATGTATTTACTCGCAGCATTCGCAGCAAACTCGCAGGCAGGAGAGACCTTGAGTCCAGGCTCAGGAATCGACTGGTTCCGAGCGGACTCGGGCAGCTGCTGCTTGGATTATCGTAGAATAAGAGGAGCCGTCTTAGGAAAGGAAATGACTCAACTTCAAAAAAAAAGACAGATGCCGCCTACCTACTCGTGCTCGTAGCTCGATCGGAGGTCAAGAGCCGTGGTCCGGCGGAAAAACGGAAGTCGTCCGTATCAAGTAATACGTGAATTGCTCAGTAGTGCTTCGCCACTACCGTAGCTGGCGGAAATAGCTTAATGGTAGAGCATAGCCTTGCCAAGGCTAAGGTTGAGGGTTCAAGTCCCTCCTTCCGCTCCTGGTGTTCGAACTAGTCATTAATGGTCGGCTTCATTGGTATCCTTTCGGTATGCCTTGCGAACATTTTCATTTTTAGCGCCTTCTCTTCTTTAGAGAAGCCAAACTCGAACGGATAGAGCAGATGGTCCAACTACATAACTTTTTCTTTTTTATTCTTTTTATGGTCGTGCCTTGTGGCACGGCAGCACCCGTACTATTGAAATGGTTCGTCAGTAGAGATGTTCCCACGGGTGCCCCTTTTTCCAATGGTACTATAATTCCTATTCCTATCTCTTCATTCCCTCTTTTGGTCTATCTACATTCCAGGAAAATCATACGCTCCATGGACGGAGCAAAAAGTGGAGTCTTGGTCAGAGCAAGTCGCCCTATTCTATTACCAGACATAATTGGGAGAAGCTCATCCGAAACTAGAGCTAGAAAGGCCTTCTTTTTTTTCGTTCCCGTTCTTCATTTCCGTCTTCTCGAATCCAAGGGGGACTTCTCATATTTAGAATCTTTCTGCGGTGTGCTCTGTTTACTATTCTTTCGTACTTTCCTCTTTTTAGCACGCGATAGGTCAGCGAAGCGTGAGCGGGCGCGGAGAAGGAAAGGCCAAACACTTCGGCCGAACGGGAATGAGCAACGACGAAATGACAAGATGAGGTGCTCCGGGCACCCCCATTTAGATTTAGAAAGAAGGGTCGAAGGTTTTGGGCCTCTAGCTTTCCCCGTCCCCCCTGAGTTGGGTGGTGCTTGTGTGGGGGGCGTGCCACCAGAAATCGGGCTTGAAGCTCTCGCCTTACCAAGGAGCCGACAGCTGATGGCTATGGCTGTTGGTCACGACTACTACCAAAAGGTTCCAATGAAGATGAATATTTCACATGGAGGAGTGTGCATCTGTATGTTGGGTGTTCTTCTGTCGTGCGACCCGGCGGCTTATGTGCGACCTGTGGCCCACGCCTCCTATTTGTTCAGGGCGGGCGGCGTGAACTCTGATTCGATCCGGGTATTCAATCCCGCCGCTGAGATGCTCAGTTGACTCCTTAACCTTGATAGGAAGATGGCTTATTCAAAAATTCGTGCATAAGGGTAAGGAACTTTGGATGAACTAATGCGAATGGGTGTAAGCTTCGCTGCTCGGAAACACCCAGTGCTGACCACACTGAGAGACACGAAAGCGCGGGTAACGCTAGTTGGCGAAGTGGCGTTAAGCATCCCTAGCGGTACGAAAAGAGAGGTCGTGATGATATCATCTACGTCCGTACCGCTCCTCGTGGAGTAGATCCCGCATCCAACCAAGTCTTTGACCAGGGAACGGGATAATTCCCACTACCGCTGGCAGGCCAGCCGGGCCATGAGCGCGGTGGGAACGGGCTTCCCAAAAAGCCAGCCCCGGGCCGGGGTCAGCATAGAATGAAGGGGACGGCCCTAATGTTGTGTTGGCAAAGCCAACTTCTTAGGTTGCGGGCGGAGAAGAGCGGACGTGGGGACTCGGGTCGCGGGGTGCAGCGTAACTAAGAGAGCCATTCCATTTAGGGCGAGACAGAATGGGCGGGCACGAGCGGTCTGGTGTCCGAGTCAATTGGTCAGACGATGACTACTTCACTTATTAGATTAGTATTAGCCGCCTATCCCGGAATGAAATGAGATAAAATAGAAAGAACGCGAAGCGCTAGCGCTATAGGATTGGTTTTTTGCGGGGGATAAGCTCGCTTCTTCACAAGCTTACCCCCGCCCCGACCGGCAGCTGCTGGGTCTCCCCATCTCTCCTAAATTTCCCCCGGTCTTCGGCCCGAGCTGTATGAGGCAGAAACTCGTCCCACGTACGGTTCGGAGGCCGAGCCCCACCCCAGCAGTAATGGTGCGGCTTAGGTCAACTAACACAAAGAAGATACAGTTCACTCAACGATTGCCTTTGGGTTCCGAACTCCATATGGGGAAGGAGCGTTGTTGTTTGCGAGGTCTCGATCATTTACATGGACCCACTTCTCATTCCATTTGTGGGAATTTGATGATCTATAAACCGTCCCTAACGAACGATCGGCTCATGTTTGAGCATGATGAATCACTTCATGCCGACCTCTTGCTAATAAACTTTCCGGCCTCATATAAGAATGGAAAACTTGAGCATTTTCTGCATTGGTGGATGAAGAATCGCAAACATAATAATTTTTGGTTAACCATGTTCCCAGAAAAAAGATACTTTCGAGAAAGGACGAGCACGGCTGAAGTGGCTATACATACAAATCTATTTACGGATCTATATGCTTCGATTGGAACTGGAAGTTCCAGAACAGGAGGTTGGTATACCACCATAATGAAACTGCCTTTTATTTTTTTTATTCGGATAGGATTTATGTTGGCTTCGTTGGGAGGCTTGCCTAGTTTGTTACGTCAGCTCCAAAAGGATAAGTTGCGTTGGAATCGAGAAAGTTCCGTGGAGTTCATAATTGCATAAAAGGAGTCAAAGTAGTGGCTGCGGCGCGTCAAGGCACTTCTTCGGCGGTCTCCGTCTCGCCCGCCTGCCATCAGTAATAGGAAAGCTTTCAATCAATAGAAATCGTATTCGTGAATAAATCCCCTTTGTTTGAATCCAATATTATGCACTTTTTTTCGGTAGCAGGACTCTCTTCTGTCCGTTTGAACTCTTGAGCTGGAGCAGGAGAACGGAATAGGCATCCATTAGCGGAGGAACCCCTTCGCACGACATCTATGAAAGCAGCAGTGGGCGAACCGGCGGTGAACAGGAAGAGGGAGGACCGCCCGATCGCTAGGAAGAAGCAAGCCTATTCCCCGCGCGGATGTCATTGCTCACTAGCTCCTTTCGTCCCTTCCAACGCACCATCAACAAAAAGAAAGAAGAATTCTGAATAAAATGGACTACTAGAGCCGCGGGAGCGAGCCATAAGCGAGCCTTGTCGTAGTATTAGGAGCGATGGAGCTTTCCCAGTGAAAGGAATACGTAGCGAATAAGGGGAAGAATAGAAAAGCACTCTTCGGGGCTCACTATTGCCTCTATTACATAACCTTTCTCGAGGAACGCCTGGTCACTTAACCTATTAGCCTGGCTTAGGTCGAAAGGGCTTCCCTTTTTCCTGCTTGACCTTCGTAGCGCATCAAAGAGACTTCACTAAATCACTTTTTTCTTTCCAAGTAGTCAATTAGACTAGAGCCAACTATTTGATTCGGCTACACTTCTTGACTTCATGAATTTACAGATTGAAAATGAAAAAAGGCAATCATTTAGAGGGGGATTTGCAAGTCTTATTCACCACTTTCAACTGACTCCTTATCCAATCAACAGAAAGCTACTACAGAAGTCTCGGCTTACTATCTTAACCAGCAAGAAAAGGTGAATGGAAAATTGCCTCAGATATCTTTCTTTCAAAGCCGTGCTATCTAGCTCATCTTTATGCAGGAAAGGGATGCGCGTGACTAAGGCTATACGCTGCCCCAATTGCTTCTTCGCTCGTTCTCAAGAATTCGATCTTTTCACATCGCCAAGCTTCTACGGTACCAAAGAAGAAGGAAAACTTTCTGTTGATTCTCTGTTCACATTCTCTTTCAATTCCTCTGCATAATAGACACACATTCCCAGCAGACTATCTAGCTTCTTTGAACAATCTTCTTGCTGTCTCTGAACCTTCTTCTCAGAAAAAGAATGAGACCAAAGAGCCCATCCTTAGTTGTTTTGTTTTCTAAGTTCCGTTTCCTTTTATTAGTCTGAGTTCATCTTTTCCGCTTTCAAGCGTGTACACACACTGAAAAGGGAGAATAATATCCCTTTCATTAAATAGGTAGCTCACTGGAGCAAGCAACGAAGTGCCATAGGGTTCAGGATAAACTTATACTGAAGTAGGTACAATCTCTTTGTGGATCAATCTATAGAGTTCATAGAGAAGTAAAAACCTGAGATTAGAGTTGGAGAAAACCGCATAGAATACGAAAAGCAAAGGCGAAGGTAACTTTACATCTCAGTCGAAAGCGGTGAATCCGGATCCATTTCATAAGTGGACTGGGGAATCTCAATCTCAAAGGTCTTCGCTCGGTTCCATAGTTCAATCTAAAACCTGTGAGGCTGGAAACTTCTACAACAATATTACATATTCCCATCACCAGTAAACGATACAGTAAACCTTTAAATAGGTTCACTCTCGTCCATGCTCAAGGGGTTCCTCCAGCCGTCCTTCTGAAAGGTCCTCTTCTACGGCTCAAGGTTCAAGCTAAATAAATAAAGTTCCTTTTCTCACTTAAGCGGATACTCCAAGTCAAATCAATACTTTAAGGAAAGACTTCCCAGCGCAGTCAAGCAAGATAGGATTCTCAACAGGATAAGTTCCATGGACAAGGCGAGCTAGCAGCGGTGCTTTCCTTCCGTGCCGTAGGTCAATGAAATGATCTTTTTCAGCACGAGAAGTCTCATTAACTAGTTGATGAGGAGAAGTCTCAAATGCTCTCATTTGAGGAGAAGGAGAGAGTTACAGGATCCGAAGGAGATGGAAGAACCTGGCCAAAGTAAGTGTTGTGTTCAACCGTTAGTAAGTAATATGGGTTGGCTGGTTGGAAGGACAGCTTCAGTATCTTACGGCCTGACATTACATATGCTGTGAATCGTTTAAGTCAATTTGTTGCTGCTCCTCGAGTTCCACATATGCAGGCTGCCACTCTAATTCTCCATTACCTCAAGAATTCTCCTAGACAAGGTCTGATGTATTATGCAGATTCAGAGATTCAACTTAAAAGCTTTGCAGACTCTGATTGGTTTGGATACCCTGATACCCAGACGATCGATCACCGGTTTTGCTGTGTTCTTGGGTCAAAATCTGATCTCCTGGAAGTAAAAAAGTAGTATGTATGAGTTGAAGTGAAGGGCGAGGTTCAAACGAGGAAAGGCTTACGGTGGATACCAAGGCACCCAGAGACGAGGAAGAGCGTAGTAAGCGACGAAAATGCTTCGGGGAGTTGAAAATAAGCGTAGATCCGGAGATTCCGGAATAGGTTAACCTTTTGAACTGCTGCTGAATCCATGGGCAGGCAAGAGACAACCTGGCGAACTGAAACATCTTACTAGCCAGAGGAAAAGAAAGCAAAGGTTGAATCTAGTTCTCGGAGTTGCGTCTGCTCTATCATATCTGCATTCAGAATGTGAGAGAGAAAGAATTCATAGGGACGTTAGTTAAGACTTGAAATATAATGCTTGATGCAGAATTCAATGCCAAGCTAGGAGATTTAGGCAGAAGTCTATGAACATAGTTCTATAACCAGGGAAGCTACAATACCAGCTGGGAAAATGGGAGATCTTGCTCCTTAATATGTTTATTATGGTGTTCCATCACAGAAATGTTTACAGCTTCGGTCTAGTGGTGCTAGAGGTAGCTACAGGGAAAAGGCCTGTCGGATGATGCTGGTACGGTGCTTGTTGATTGGTATGGAGCTACTGGGAGAAAGGGAAACTGATTGAGGCAGTTGATCCAAAGTTGAAAGGGACGTTTAGTTTCATTTAATGCAGTGGAGATGCAGAGAATGCTTATGGTGGGACTTTACTGTGTTCACACAAATCATATAATGAGAAGAGGCGTTCCTCGAGGCGTTCCTCGAGAGGGAACCTCTTCTTAGGCTTGCTCCCATATTCTCCATGGTTGTGGGGGTTGCTTCTTTATTCTTTCTTGGGTGGTCTTTCTCAACGTTATTCGTCATGGCTGATTCTAACTCAAATAAATCCGCCTCCAACACTTCATCTGATCAGGTCAGTATGCAGATTACCTCTGTAAAGTTGAATGGTCATAACTACTTGTTATGGGCACAAGCCATTAAAGTAGCTCTCGGAGCTAGAAAATAAAATGGAAGTTTCTCTTGAAAGATCCTCCTTCCATATCTGATAGGCATTGTGCAAAGGAAGATTTTTTATGTCTGGTTCTATCTGTCTGTGCTTGGTCTGGACCCTTAGTTCTTGCAGGTGTAAGCGTGCTCCCCATGTAGTTTTCTTCGTTCCCGTGTATCAGGTGCGAGTGTAACGAGTTTGTTTGAAATAAGTCCAATGAGATGATACGAAAACAAAGAGTGAAAAGCTGGCTTAGAAGAAAGTATAGTGGGGCATGGTTTAGAAGGTAGGTTACCTGCTCGTAAGAGGCAGTCTAACTTAGTTAGAGGAAAAGCTTGCTCATCAGAAGGATAAGCAAGGTTTGATGAATTCTCCTAGAAGGAAGATC
The DNA here is from genome assembly GCF_000695525.1 of Brassica oleracea var. oleracea. NCBI lineage: Eukaryota > Viridiplantae > Streptophyta > Magnoliopsida > Brassicales > Brassicaceae > Brassica > Brassica oleracea. The sequence goes on along the minus strand of NC_016118.1, from coordinate 321,127 downwards.
AAAAGTCAAGGTCTTCAATAGTAGTATAGTAGGGAACATATCACAACCAGCAAGCGTATTCACGTCAACATTTTAGCAATCGAAGTCGGAGTGAGCCGATTCAATGTCTACAGGGCGTCTGTGTAACACATATCAAAGCGTCTGTTGCCAAGCCTAATATCTGATATCTGTGTTAGGAGGAACGGAGTTGGCTTCTCCCGTTGGTCAAGCGGCCTTGCCCCTAACAGCTGATTCACTAGCTAGTCCTCCAACTACTCTTACTGGAACAGAAAAGACTAGCACTGGATACGTGAACATTTCTAAGAGCTGGTACGTGAACTGCGGGTACGCTTAGAGCTTCTCTTCCCCCAGGACTGGATACTCTCACGCCGCTTACTCAAGCACTAGCAGCTTATTTGTCGACTTCTCTTCTTTGCTTTCTTACACTCTGATTTGCAGCGAATCAAGCGTCTCCCCAGTGAGTTTTCTTTCCCGCTTTCTTTCTCTGTATTATAGAATAGAAATAAATTCCTCCCTTACAGGAAGTTTGTTCGATAGGACAAGTACACCCGAAGGGAGAGGGTTCTACGCTACTTTTACGATCTTTCCTTTCAGTCGAGTAACTAAAGTCCTGTAAGGGGAAACCTATTCCCAAGCTAACCAAACCAGGGAAGCTAGCTCATGGGATTGGTTGGCTAACAACAGGCGTTCCTCGGAGTGAATAGATGGGGGGATAAAAGAGAGGATCAGGGAGTCATCGGATCGGAGGGTTTCCCACCAAGGAATTCATTTCACGATTCGTATGTCGATCACTGTCTTCGATGATAAAGGGCCATGTGATAAGCTAAGAACCAGGAGCTGCGCCCTTGCTATTGAATCTGCTCTCACTGTTCTCGAAGAAGTTGCTATTGAATCAATCAGCTGTGAACGAGTCGGATGTTGCAAGAAGAAGGGCTTTGGTTCTATCTGTAGAAAAAAAGAACCTATTCACCAACAACCTCTGATGAGAATATAAGAAGTTGCAAAGATCGCTTGCTACATTAGATAGGATACAAAAGATAGGATAGAAAGCAATTCCATTACAAAATCCGGTGCTAGAAAGATAGGTTGAACTCGGCAAGGCAAGAACACAACACTTTTGATTTTCTCACAAGAAGAAGCTGCTAAGATAGGTTGTTCAAGGTGAACCAAAGATAGAAGGTTAGCGGCATTGCACACTAGCCCAAACTGATTGAGATAGAACCTCTTCTTCAAGAAGATAGGTGGAATCAAAGAATTCCGACAACGAATCTCCCGAGGACTCAAGACCGATCCTTTTTCGGCGGATCTGTCCTTGCCTCTTTCGTAGTAGATAGAGCCATGTAAGTTGGTTGTTCTCAAGACAGAAGTCTATTCCGGTTTGGTTTGGAAGGAATGAAAAAGAAAGTGGTTGTAGCTCACTTCAAACAGTAGGGTTGGATCGGAGGAAGAGAGGTCTGACAGAGAAGAGGTCTCCAGAGCCTGGGCATAGGTGATATGTAATAGTTTACACCAAGCCAGGTTTATTGCAACTGAAGTAAAGCAGTTAAGTACCTGGGAGTTGGAACTGTTAGAGTTATACCCGCTTGATATTATTGGGAAAAGCAGAATCAAATGTATCTATTAATTAGGCCTGTCAAGCTAACCAGAATATCAAATATAGTACCAGACCAGTGGGAACATCAGCACCCTTAACTTAAGAGAAACTGAAGCAGCTTAGAGTTCCAATCATAGTTCTCCATTTGACGTGACGCGAATAATAAGCGTGTAATCATTGTCAAAAGCTAATACCTGTTGTGGGATATGCCCTGTAGGCAGGAGTAGGAAGGTCAGCTAGGAAATCAACAGATAACAACAACAACGGAGGGAATGGGTTCCTCCGGCATCTAGGTAGAACCTTCCAGAAAACCGGGAAAGTAGGGCATCATATAGTAAAGCAGGACTAAAGAAAGGATCTTTGACTGTCCTAGAGAGCTGAAATCGATCGTACATTTCACCAACTTCCATTTCAATAGCTGCCAGAGAGAAGTAAAGTGAGAATATAGGTATTGCATTGGTCTGGGAAAGCCCTTCCTAGGGACCGGGGAAGCTTCATGGCATTTATCCTACTCTGTTGCCGGGGAGGATAGCTCCTTCATTGACGAAAGGTGCTTCAGTGACCAATGTTGGTGCCATTTCTTCTCTTGGAGGAATGGTAGTTTTGTAGTGTGCTTTTAAACTCCAAAGCTCACACGGTGTGCCTTCCCATATATGCTGTCTTCACAGAAATAAAGAGATGACACCTTCTTACCATCAATGTACCCTTTTTTCACCAGCAGTTCTAGCCCTTTTTGACTCATGTGGCCTAATCTGCTGTGCCACAGTGAAGTTTCATCCTTCTTGTCCTCAGTTATGAGAGCTTCTGTCTCAACAACTTTGCCTTGTAGGAAGTATAGACTGTCGTACTGTGAACAACTCTGCAACCCTTTAGCACTTTCAAGATTCAATTTTCACCTCTATATGCACAACCCTGTGAATCCAGTGTTCCTAGTGAGATAAGGTTTCTCTTTAAATCTGGTACATACCTCACTTGTGTCAGAATCACCACTGTTCCATCCTCATTTAGGATCTTTATACTTCCTATTCCTTTCACTGATGATGTTGTGTCATTTCCCATCTTGATTATCCCTGTGATCTCTTCATTCAATTCATCAAACCACTCTTTCTTGGGTGTCATGTGGTAAGAACAACCTGTGTCCATGATCCACTCTTGTTCAACCAGATCAGTAATATTCAAGGCTTCAGCTGCATATAGGACATCCACACGCTTGACCTCTGTTCCTTTTACCATAGCAGACTCTCCTCTTACTGTGTTCTGGTCTTTTGTCTTATCATGATAAGCCTTTCTACTGGGACAATTCTTCTTAAAATGTCCTTCTTCCCCGCATGAACAGCATCCCTTCTTTCCCTTTGACTTTGATCTATTTCTGTTCTTGTTTTTGTTTGAACCTTGATCTCGGCATATGAGATTGATTTCATCGAAGTTGAGTAAGAGTCACTCCGTACCTCGGCGAGCTACACACAAATCTTTCTTTTCATTTTATATAGATGCAAAAGTTAGCAATCCAATTTTCCTTCGTAAGAGCACATCAGAAATCCAAAACTTTCTCTTTATATAGCGAGGATTTGATGAAACCCTATTTTAGCTCTACGGAGCACATCAGGAATCCAAAACTTTCTCTTTATATAGATGGAAAAGTAAGAAAAAAGGAAAAAATAGAAGAGTTTGAAACAAAACTAAGGGAAGTAGCTACGATCGCTCGCAGGCCGTTGCTCGCTCCCTCCAAGTGTTGAACAGAGATAGCTACGATAGAACACAGCTAACAACCCATGACAGAATAATATGTATATAAGAAGACGGCTGCTTAGAGGAGTGATCTGTTCATCTAACTCAAAATATTGTAATGTAAGAAGAAGAAGAATCTTACGCCCAAAATTCCCATCTCTTTTTTCTTGGTTGGACCAACCGGCACCAGTCATTTCCGTCTTCCTTAATTGGGAGAGTCAGAATCAGTCTCTCTTTGTTTGGGGGGGGAGCGGAGCAGTCAATGAAGGAACCTTTGCTTTGAAAATGATTGTTCTAAAATGGTTATTCCTCACAATTTCTCCTTGTGATGCAGCGGAACCATGGCAATTAGGATCTCAAGACGCAGCTACACCTATAATGCAAGGAATAATAGACTTACATCACGATATCTTTTTCTTCCTCATTCTGATTTTGGTTTTCGTATTATGGATCTTGGTTCGCGCTTTATGGCATTTCCACTATAAAGAAAATGCAATCCCGCAAAGGATTGTTCATGGAACTACTATCGAGATTCTTCGGACCATCTTTCCTAGTCTCATCTCGATGTTCATTGCTATACCATCATTTGCTCTCTTATACTCAATGGACGAGGTAGTAGTAGATCCAGCCATTACTATCAAAGCTATTGGACATCAATGGTATTGGACTTATGAGTATTCTGACTATAACAGTTCCGATGAGCAGTCACTCACTTTTGACAGTTATATGATTCCAGAAGAAGATCTAGAATTGGGTCAATCACGTTTATTAGAAGTGGACAATAGAGTGGTTGTACCAGCCAAAACTCATCTACGTATTATTGTAACATCTGCTGATGTACCTCATAGTTGGGCTGTACCTTCCTCAGGTGTCAAATGTGATGCTGTACCTGGTCGTTTAAATCAAATCTCTATTTTGGTACAACGAGAAGGAGTTTACTATGGTCAGTGCAGTGAGATTTGTGGAACTAATCATGCCTTTACGCGTGCGCCCGGAAACATAGGCCGACTGTTGAGCCCACTCTGGCTCAGCCGCACCACCCGGGGGTGCGAGCCACCCGAGAAGCAAGCTATTACAGCGAGCGGCTGGAGCTGTAGGGAGCCGAGGAGCAAGGCAGTAGATAAGATAGAAGAAGGGGCCAGGCACCCGGTGGAGCAGAGGGGACGGTTAGGATAACGAACTTGAAACGCGGAGCCCGAGCGGCTGGCGAGCGAGTGGTTAGTGGCCAATAGCGCCCTAGTTGATGGCATTCCTCTCTGCGGCTGGCACTCGAGGAACCACAGGGCACTCCATACAGAGCAAGCAAGTCTTAGGGATGAGACGCCCGCGCAAGGACCTCAATTCTCATTAGGAGGTCGAACCAAGGACCTATGGAAGTCGGGGCTACCCCGTCCCCATGGGCAACGCAATAGTGTCCTGAGGGAGGAGTTTAGAGGCCTTATAGTAGCATGGACTTCTTTATCTTTCTAGGTCATGCGAAGGGGGCCAGTCCAAGATCGTACTGTTCCTCTACAAAGATAATAGACGCTCTCAACGGCTAGGCGCCACTCTCTTTCTGAGTTATTCCAGCTTCTTCATGATTTCGTGCCGCGGTGAACAAACAAAAAAAGAAGGCCGTCTCAGCGGAAGGAGAAGGACCTGCAACGGCAGAGACTACTGACCCTCTTCTTGTTCTTAGCCGTCTATTACGAGTCCGGGAAGCCTGGAATCATAAATATGAGGGATCCAGAAGGGTGGGCAGGGCGTTAGCAAGGTTTTTTATCCCCTCTTCCCGGTCAAGATAGATGGGAAAGGAGTCCTATCAAGTAAAGGCCATAACCAGCCTCTTTTTTTATGTACACCTTTCTTTGTTTCAGGCTCTTCAAGACCTTCCTCCTGCTAATCCGGCCATTTCCGAACCTGTCTTTCCCACCCTTCTCAATTCTTGCGATTCCTAGCCAGCCCCCTTAGCTTATTTTGCTTTATAAAACCACTTTTCCCTTTTTTCAGCTTGCTGCTCGCTTTCTCGCTTCCGAGAGGTGCTTTAGCAACTCGACTGAAAGGAGAGGGCCGAAGGCGCCTGACTTACGGTTTCAAAGCCTGGCGCGAAGCGAAGGGATTGGATTTCACCTATGATCAGATTAGTGGGCAACCATTGTTGACTTTTTTCGTGGTGTTGTTGACGTTGTTGAAAGCTAATTTCGAAGTAGGCCTTGCTTTTCTCCGCTGGGAGCAGCTCACACTATGGTGGAGGAGGTGCCGTGAAGATCTAGGAGTGTGAGCAGTACGAGCTGAAAGGCTCCCATACTGTTTGGAGGGCAGGGGGCATAGATGCCAAAGAAAGCTGACCCCTATCTATCGTCGTAGAAGCTGTTCCTAGGAAAGATTATGGTTCTCGGGTATCCAATCAATTAATCCCCCAAACCGGGGAAGCTTAAGCGGAAATTGAAGAGTAAGGTGAGGGAGGGGGAAGAGCTATCAAACTTTAGAGGCTTAACTCGCTCGCTCTAACGCTCGTTTAGTAGACAGCTCGTCAGTCAAGTACGTAACGAGCCTTGTCTACGAAGCTCCGCTCCCTCGTCTTGCTTGCTTCTGGCGAAGCTTCTAGCACTAGAAAAAATAGGCTTGTATGGCAGGAATACCACTTTTGAGGCCGATCACTACATAGGAGCGATAGCGAAGCCAAGCCGTATAAAGGCGAGCAGCCCTTCTAGCAATAGCAAACGGCCTACTTATAGCCTTTTCCCCTTTATTCGGGGACTTCAACGGGTCTTCCAAGCTCATAAACTGGAAATTCTTCACGTTTTCTTCAGACAGTGGGAATGAATTCTATTACTTGATTGACATTGACAGATATGTGTATCACACCGAACAAGCAATATGCCGATATGCTTGATGTACCAGCCAAGCCAGCTCGACCGTATACAGTATAAGGGATTCGCCTTTGCCTCAGACAGAAGAAGAACAGAAGTACTACCGGGAAGGGAAGCCTGACATGGGTAGATATTTATTTGAACAAAGGAACTCAAACCGGTACCAGAAAGCAAAGAAGAGATGGAATTCCTGATTGAACATATGACCGACCTACAAGAAGACGAAAATCAAATTCCTAATTCCATTCTCTGAACTAAAGGGATGTCTCTAAGCAGCCAAGGCCAAGAGCAAGCAGGAGTGGTCCTATCCGCCCATTCATTTTTAAGTGACTTATAAGACGTGAGAGATACTCTAAAGTCATAACGGGGAAGGCCAGAGACTTCGTTCAAATGGGGGGAGGTTTTCTCTTCAATAAAATGAAAGGCAGGTATTTTTATACGAAAATTGAGAATTCAATAATAAATGTTCACTTGAGATTAGGTTCGCGAAGAAGAAGATCACAAATGAGATCTTGAGCTTGAAGCTTACTCTCCAGAATCGAAAGATCTCTTATCCCCGAGGCGAGGATGGCTTCATAAACCTTTTTTTTCCGAAGGAAAGATAGATAAGGGGTTTCATCCATATTTTTCTCCCATTTACGTATCACGTTCAGAGATTTTCATTCGTTGTCCGCTCTTTCCGTTTTTTTTTCGTACAAAACAAAAGTAATTAGAAAAAAATAATCTCAAAAAAAGGTCTGACTCTTAGAGGTCTCGATTTTTATTTTATACATGGCGGTCGGTAACGTTGGTGAATTAGGTAAAGGTACGGAAAGAGAGGGATTCGAACCCCCGGTAAACAAAAGCCTACATAGCAGTTCCAATGCTACGCCTTAAACCACTCGGCCATCTCTCCTACATTATGACCCAGAAACCTCGAGTGAATAGCGAGTCATTTATATTCTTGCAGTAAAGGTAGTTCTATATTTTTTTTCTTTCTTTATCAGAGGGGGCCCCTTAGGCCTTGGGGGGCGGGGCCTCTTTTTTGATTTTTGAATCAAAAAGGGGGAGAGGGACCCTTTTTGATTTTTGAAGTACAGCCCTACCCTATAGTGGAGTTATCTTTTCCCTATCTAAGCTATATCAACATAGCAAACTAGAAAACTTATCCGCTTGTCAATTCTTGGTGTAATATGTAAATGATTGGTGTCAAAATTTTTCACTGATCAGGTGTGATCAGTCTCATCCGTGTAAGAATTAGGAATTCCTCTTCCAACTCGTCCCAGAATGGGCGTTATGGCAAAGAACAAGAAGAAAACCAAAGGAGAAATTTGTCCAATAGTAACAAATGGTGCTTCCACAGGTTGACATCCGATCCAACCTAGTAGTAAGCAATCCGCCAAAAGCAACCAAAACATTCCTTGGTGAATCGGTCGAAAACTTGAACTACGCACATACATACTTTTAAAAAAAGGTAAAGCCAAGAGACATATAAAAACTGGTGCTATTGCGGCTACACCTCCCGCTTTGTCAGGTATACTACGAAGAATGGCATGGATCGGTAGGAAATACCATTCCGGCACAATATGAGGCGGGGTGGACATCGGATTAGCAGGTATATAATTGTCGGGATGTCCCAAAACATTAGGAGCATAAAAAATCCAAATAGAAAAAAAGATAGCAAAAGCTACCCAACCAACTAGATCCTTGACATAAAAATAAGGGTAAAAAGCTATTTTATCCATCTCAGAATGTACACCCAATGGATTATTTGATCCATATTGATGCAATGCGGCCAGATGAAGAAGACTGGCGCCTACTAAAATAAAGGGGAGTAAATGATGAAGACTAAAAAAACGATTTAAGGTGGCATTGTCCACGGAGAAACCACCCCAAAGCCAAGTCACTATGGTATCTCCTACTACAGGTATGGCGCTAGCTAAGCTTGTAATTACTGTAGCTCCCCAAAAGCTCATCTGACCCCAAGGTAGTACATATCCTATAAAAGCTGTCACAATCATTAATAGGAAGATTACAACTCCAAGACACCAAACAAATTCCCTAGGACTGCTATAACTCGCATGATATAGACCACGAAAAATATGAAGGTAAACCACAATAAGAAACATACTTGCCCCATTAGCATGCATATAACGGAGCAACCAGCCCCCTTCAACATCTCTCATAATGTGTTCTACGCTGTTGAAAGCTAAATCCACATGAGGTGTGTAATGCATAGCTAAAAAAACGCCAGTCACTATCTGAATGACTAAACAAATACCAGCTAACGGACCGAACCCCCACCAATAACTAAGATTGCTCGGGGTTGGATAATCTACTAAATGCTGATTAAGTGTGGAGGATATAGGTTGTTTAAGAAGAGAGAATCGTTGGTTCCTTATAGTCATTTCTCTTTCCTATCGTGACAACTCTTGTTCACCCACTTTTTTTTGCGTTCTAGGGCCCTAAAATATCCTAAAATATATATATTGATATTTGAGCCTTTCTTTGACTTTTGAAAGCATTCCTCGGGGGCGAATTAAGCGTCGACGTTTTTAGAATTCTTTCTCCTACACACCTTTGCCCTCTTTCACCGAAGAGGAAAGAAGAATCTTTCAAGCGGGCAGAGACCTAAATTTCTTAGATTCATTCCTAAGCTTGCTTTGTCGCAGCAAGATGGATTGGATGATCAGTCCGAGAGTGCTGTAGAGAAGAGAAAGCGGTCAAAACTTCTCTGATTCGGTCACCGAGCAGTCGGACAACCCTTCAGTAACCCAGGATGACCCCGAGAGAAGATCTCGTCCACCAAGCGGGACAGCGGAGTGCGATCCTTAAGCAATTGGAGGTTCTCGCTCATCTCTTGGGATCCATATCATCTGAATACTTTTCCTGTTACATTAGCATAGCTAAATTTGAATAGGATGACTCAGCGTCAGGAAAAGTAAGCCCCCCTTTGCCTTGATTTAATTTGGCTTCGCTGCGCTCTGAATCAATCAATAAGCTTATTGATTGGATTCATCCTATTTCATTTGGGCGAGAGGTCCGAAGGAACAAAGAAGCTCGACTGTAAGGAGAGGTGCTTTAGCAACTCGACTGAAAAGGCGTTCCTCGAGAGTGAAACGAGAGGGAGGCTGGGCTTATCCATGGGACTTGCCTTGGCGGTTAGACTTTATTTTAACACATCCTCGAATTCGTCTCGTCGGTTGGTTGATTCTCGAAATAACCTCTTGAGAAAAAAAAGGTCCATCAGGTTTTGCCCTGCCATCTCCGGCGAGGCCCCATATCCGTGAGACTGGATCACTGTAATTCACGGAAGTCCATTTGGACCTCTCCTTTTAGTCGAGTCACTCCGTGCCTCTCGGGAGTAGGGCTTTGTTCTGGGGGGGCCGACTTGCGCTGCTTTATAAGGGAGAGAATTTCATAAAGTAACTCTCTCTATCTATCCTTAGAAGTAGGGCGATAGAAAGTCAATATGAGATTTGCGTTGGTTTTTCCAACGAAACAAAGCATTATCATTCGGAAGGCTCAGTCCCAACTCGGACTTCCATAATGGGTTCATCCCTCCGCACTACGGCGCTCCAATGAACAAGAGTTCTCCGCCTTAGTATATTTAGAAGAGTAGTCGGGAGTTACATTCGTAACTTAATGTTATGTTCACGCATTATATCTTTCTTTCCAAGAGTACTACCTGTACGTAGTCTATGTCTGGGGAGCATACTTGACAGGAAATAGACACAAGCGGTAGAGAGGTCCCCCACTTCGATTCCCGCCCCGTTCGCATCTCCGATCCAAGATAAGGGATTACTCTGTTAGGTCTTTTCGGTCCGGAGCCGGCTGGTAATGGACTTACTTACCTTGCTTGTGGACCAGCTGCGGAGCTAACCTTTCTTTGTTCTATTGGTTTGGTGGTTGCTACCAAGACGATTTCTTTATGCCCATCAAAGAACCTCGAGATGCTAATCCACGAAAAACGATACGATAAATTCGAAAGAACTCAGATACAGAACGAGGGCGACCCGTGGAAATACATCGGTTTCTTACTCGTGCAAAGGAACTATTTCTTGGCAACTTGGACAACTTATAACGATGTTTGTCCCGCATATCACTAGGAAGATCGGGATCTTTACAAAAGGCTTTATAAAGCTTTCGTCTCAATTCAAATTTAGCCGCGAGCAATCTACGTTTGTGATCTCTACTATTTTGCTTCTCCGACATCTTACTGAGTTTCCCCCTCATCTTTTTGCAAAAAGCCGCTCCACAGTGGTAAAGTCTCATCTTGTGTGTTGGCCGAAGTGACAATAGTCACATTGAACCCTCTAATATGTTCGAAGATCTCGAAATGATCTTCCAGTTCCGGGGAGAATTCGCAAAACTCCGTTTCCATCGAGAATTGAATGGAGTTTTTCCGTATTTCGACCGGAAAATCTAACAGAGACATTACTGTCGAGATTCTGACCGAAAAATTAGACATTCCATGCCCTCGGAGAGTGCTTTGTCGTGCTAGGTCACTTACATATCCTTTGTCTTTATTTGACCCCAAGAATGGATTAGATCGAAAGGACTTTCCTGTCGAACCCCTTTGTGTCTGTATGAATTTCTGACCGCGCGGAATCTCCATAGCCAATTTTCCATTTTTTATTATGAAATTATAGGGTGCCTTTGGTACTACTCTTATTTCACACGATCCAGGAACTTCCATAACGTTGGCGTGATTCGGTTTGAGCAACGGATCTTGACGTGATACATCTTCGTAATGAAAATTGAGTGGAAACATGAGTTGGCTTTTACAGTATCTATAGAATAAGCTGACTCCTCCTACTCCTCCTTTCCGAAAAGATCATCCTTGGTCCTTTTGACATAAGATTCTCGGCCCGCTTTCTCCCCATTAACCAATTACGTTACGACCACTGAACAAACTTGGTTGACGAACATGGTTTATGAGCCGCTAATGTAGCGGCTTGTCGAGCATTTGCCAAACTCACACCATCCATTTCAAATGGGATTTGTCCCGTGGACACACGAGCAATCCAACCCGTAGGATTTCCTTTTCCTCTTCCCATTCTTACTTCTGTAGGTTTCCCGGTAATAGGGAGATCCGCGAAAACTCTTACCCATATCTTACCATTTCTTCGGAATTGTCCGCTCATAGCACGATGGAAGTGTCCGATTATAGCCCGACGCGCTGCTTCAATGGCTCGATATGAAAGACGACCAGCTTTACAACTTTTAGTGCCATATCTTCCAAAACCCAGTTTTGTACCATCCGGTTTGCAACCCCTACTACATCTGCCTTTACGATATTTACTATATTTCGTACGTTTCGGATATAGCACGTCCCCCTTTTTTTTGACTATATGAAATCCACACTTTGACACCTGAGATTCCGTAACGAGTAGATACTTCCGCAGGAGCATAATCGATTTTCTGGTTAAATACATTACGAGAAGTTTTTCTATGCTTATAGCATTTAGTTTGAGCTTTTTCTGCTGCGTCTTTTAATCGACCGGAAAAACATATACGGATTCCCTCCACCCTTTTTGGAATCTCCTTCACTATTTTAGCAAAAATGGAATGAAATGATCTTCTTTTGTTCTTCAGTTGAAAAGAGATGTCTTGAGCAATCAGAGAAGCGCTTTGATAAACAGATTTTATTTTGACTGACTCAATTAAGGTCTTAGTGTTTGTTCTATTAGACAAGAAAGATCGCATTTTTTTTACTTCGTAAAAATAAGAGTTGTACCTATACGGAATTCCTCTCTTTCTCAGTATGATTTCTATCATCATATCTATTACCTTTATCAATTCTTCTATCCCACCTAGGTTTTTGAATTTCTCTATCAATTCCATTACCTTATCCTTACCCAAAAGGTTCCAACATTTGACCCTTAATTGATTGAGTAGTTGTTCCCGGGCATCAAGGTTATTATACACCCCAACCCCATCTCTTAGAAAGAAAAAGGTAGCACCGAAGAATGGAAAGAGCGAGATGGTGGTTTTAGTTGTTCCCGCGAAGCGAAGATCATTCGCCAAGCGAATGAAGTGGGTCAACCTATTTTTGGCTTCGGCCAAACACTTTTTCTCGCTGGTCGAGCTTTCTACAAAAAAAGCGATACGAGAACGTATTCTCTTCTGTAAGCTTCTTCCCTGTGCATTCGCTCTCCCCATCGTAGATGGTTCAGCCGCGCCCGGTGCCACGAAATGATTGAGAACTACGACGGGGTCGAAATTCATTTGGTTCTTTGTATTAAAAAAGTATTGCATGACCAAAAAATTCAAGGAGGGGCGCACTGCAGGGAGGGTCCGTAGATAACTCGTCGGGCCGTCGGAGCGGGACTTCTTTGGGAAAAAGAACTTGAATAACTTCGTTTTTCTGAAGGAGTCGTCATTTTCTATCAGGAACGCTATGTCATTTACAACCCCGGCGTATTTCGGATGCTTGAAGGCCCCGCTGATCCGAAGTGATTTAGAAAGATTCTTCTTTATCGATGGTGATCGGTCATGGTATCCATAGCGTTGTTTTTTTTTCGGCCACCCCCGGATTTCGTTTTGCTTCTTTCGGTCGTCGAGCCTGATCGACTCGACTCTTTTCCTTGCCCCCCGGCCTCTCACTTCGTTTCGTTCTTCTTCTGTATCGTCGCGAAGACACCCGATCGGCCCGGCTTTCCCGAATGTCGTCCACCACCGGCCCTTCTCCTTTCCGGGTCTAGTTTTTTCACGTCGTTTCAGTCGTCGTGGTCGACGGGGAAGAAAGAAATGAATGAATGTTCTTTTAGGAAAATGTAGAAGAATACACCTACCGAGACGAAAGCCAAAGGTGAGTCTCGTAGGTGGACGTATCGAACCGAAATAAGATCTCAGATTGACATCTTGATACACAAATTTACCATAATAATAAATAGAGTCAATAGTGACCCCACCGTAGAAAGAGCCGCTTCTTTTTTGCTTGATAGGGGGGCTTCCATTCACCAACAAAGACTAAAAGTGCTCTCCGAACCGTGCTGGATAGTCACCCATCACACGGCTCTCAAACCCAACCTGTGGTGGATCCCGGGAGACAAAGTCAAAGCGCTTGATCCTTTGCCCCATACTTTGAGATGCTCCTCCCCGCGCAGCGACGCTGCTCGTGAGAGGCTTAGCTTTAAGCTGCTATTGTTCGGTTCGGATAAGTCAAGTCCCTTTGATCGGTTCGCTCAGGTGGTCTTATCTTCCCTAACGTTCAGAGTCGTTTTGGTTTGAGAAAGGAGCACCGGCCGAGCGCCCTGAATGAATAAGAAATGGACAGGAGAGAGAATCAATGATTCTTATTCAACCGAGTTGAAGCTAGCAACATGTTGATTACACACCGGAGGTTAGTAAGAACTGAGGGGTTCTTCCTCCTAACCTAAGTAGGCTACCCGCGCTGCGAAGCAACTGGTACTTGATTGGGGCGGGGGGGGCGGTTTGGTTTCGTGCAAGGCCCTCGCAACAGGAAGAGGCAGTTGTCATTTGAAAGGAAAAGCCCTTTGTTGTGTATAGGGTTCTAAACCAGCGCACCCTAATTAACAAACAAGCCCTTTCGCACTTCTTAGTTAAGCCTAAACTTATTAAAAACGAAAGTGCTAACGCGTCTTTATAATATTCAAAAACCTTTCGCCTTTATTGATATAAAACAAGCTTACTTACCGGCAACAAGCACCTTTTTTTCTCAAAGTCAAGTTTCTCGCTTGTTTCTTTAGAAAGATTGCAGTCTTCGCGAAACAACTTATCCTTTTCTACGAATCTTCCCTTTATTGAGCAAAACTCTATCTATATTTCTTCCCGGGATATTTTCTATAATTTCAATTCTATCATTTGTTTGACAGCTTAAACTAGGCTTCATTTTAGATAGGTTTTCGGTCTTAATCAAAATCGGTCAGGGGTGCGTCGGAACGGTCGGTGGCCGCTTAGTCTCATCCGAGAGTCTAATATCTTTGTACTGCTTTTTTTCTTTGAAAAAAAGAAGGAAGGGGTCGATTTATAGGCTCCTTCCCTTCCACTGCATAGCTGCGCTAACAGGTACTACGAGCCCTCTGTCCCACACATCTAACCAGCTCGCGTGGTTCACCGGTTCCACCGAAAACTCTCATTTGTTAAAACGGAGCATAGTGCGCTTTAGGCGCCGAGCGAGAAACCTCTCTTCTTTCGTTTCGGTTCGGTTTATTCACTATCTGAAACTTAGCACTTGTTTGATTTTTATTATTGGGCGGCGGCGTTCTTTTTTGAAGTCTATCCGAACCGAATTAGCACTTCTCAGATCAGACTAGGCCTCCCCCGCAGAGCTGGGCGCCGGGGACCTGGATGCGCTAGCGATCGGCGCATAGGGGGGGTTGGGTTGCCTGGGTTTCTCGGCCTGGTATCCTACACCTCGCGTTAATGATATCTACATTCAACTGTGCCCCGGAGACACGGTCGAAGCACGCCCATCCAGTGTGCTTCTTTCACGACATGCTCTGGTTCCGGGTGTTTTCCAGTGGTCTTCTAGCGTTAGAAGAAGTCGTGTCCGTCCCGGACATCTGCAACGTCCTCCCACGCTTTTTTTGAAAATATAGGATAAACTGAAGGAAAAGACTTACCCATTCGGTGACTTTCGCGGTCGCCCTCACTGAACCGACTTGAATCTGAACTACGATTTTTTCCAAGTCTTACCGAAATCGGATTTCCTTTTCGTGCCATATTTTTTGACTTTATGGATTTCTGTCCCTTTTTTCTTCCCGGTCCAATATTTGTTCTCGAAAGTCTGAGTTTCCGTGTACTCTCCAAATTTATGACCAACCTTCCCCTCAGTGATCTTAGAACGCTACTACGCATCTTTACTATATAGTGGTAAGGTAGGTTTGGGTATAGCAGGACTTGAACCTGCGACCATTAGGTTAAAAGCCCAATGCTCTACCAACTGAGCTATACACCCAAATAAAGATGTAGTAGTCAATTAAGATTGGTGCGGAAAAGAGAAGAGGTCTCAACGAGCCTTCAGCATCTGAAACGGGAGCTTTAACCTGCATATCATACGGGAGTCTTAGTGGAGAGCGTTCTCTGGTTCTCATCCCTAGTAAAATTTGAAGTGACGGAGGAACCCCTATTCGATAAAGAAGGGAACGGTGCAAATAAAGCTATTTCGAGTCCTCTATCAACAACCAACCAAACCACCCGCTTGTCGGGCTTAAAGCGGAACTGAGCTTCTCACTAACAAAATCAATCGTAAGCTTCATGTCCGAGACTCGGAAAGAGTGGCGTTAAAGAGGGCGTCAGAGCCTCTCGAAGTCTCCGATCTCACAGATGGTTAGGCTGCAATTCCTTCGCTTGTGAAGAAGCTTGGCTAGTTCTCCTTACTCGGACATTCTATTCATTCGACCACCGCCCCCTCCTTACGAATGGTTACGGGACTAGAGCGAGTCTCTTTTTATTTGCAAGAATAGGTCTGAGCCTGATGACATTCCTGCTTTCCTTGCCATGTCCAACTAAAGTGAAAGTGAATCAACTGCAAGGAGGAATCGACCTTTTTCTACTATTCATTTGCGCCGGAAACCCCTTCATCATTTGCCCTGAACTGGTGAAAGGAATAGGAGGACTTTTCCCTCGGTGGAAGTAGGGATTTAAGCACAGTTGTGATTCCGCTTTCATGTCTTGGATTGAGCTTTCTCACTCCGAGAAACGCCTCTTCCTTGTCGGCGTCCTTTGTTCGCTACTGCTTTAAAGAATGGGATGAGGCTACCTGATCGTCGAGTCGACTTCCATCAATCAATTGGATTGGATCTTATTATCCATGGTCATAAATCTGATTCTTCACCCAGTGGGAACACAGTCTTCATGGTGGTACCAGTGCGTATATATGTAGATGGGGCCTTCGGCTCCCACCCTCGATTTTCCATCCAATCTTCCTATCTTCTTTTCCCTGCTTTGGAAGCATTCGATCTCTGCTTCGCCCTCGTCAGAGAAAGGGGGCGAGAAGCCTGCGTGCGATTCCTGGGTTGGATATCCCTGGCTCTCTTCTCTCTGAGTCCCCGCTAGCTTTCAAGCGTTCATTCAATCTCCCTCCCAACGCAAGGAAACCGATCGATGCACTTGGCTTTAGGTTTCGATCGATAATAATTTATATTATATATAAAACGCTTCTCGCTGGAGACTCGGGTAGGGCGCTTGCTCTCCTCTTGGCAGCCTTCTTCAAGTAGGCTTCTTTCTTCGCTAACGCTTAGGAATTCCTAGAGACTGAGAAACTAAGTTGAATTCTATTTCTAGCTTTTTTTTATAGCTATATATTTCGTAACTGATGAGAGATTAATTGATCGATACATCAGATCCTAGGTCGGGAATGACGGGGCTCGAACCCGCAGCTTCCGCCTTGACAGGGCGGTGCTCTGACCGATTGAACTACAATCCCGGCTATACTGAACACTAACATGATATACTGAACACTAACATACTCGAGCACTCGTTGCGAGAGGAACCCCAGTTACTCGACTGAAAAGGAGAGGTTGTGAACACAAACTCGACTGAAAGGCGTTCATCGGCTTTCACCCTTCCATTGCACTTTCATGAGTCAACCATCACTCATACGAAATTGAGATTGCCGAGTCAACCTTCTTCTCATACGAAATTGAGATTGCCGAGTCAACCTTCTTCTTTCAGGCTTTGAATGGTCTCCTGATGGAAAAGGTCTTGTTGGTTTCAATTGTTTATTGAAGTAATCCTTGCATTCAGCTGCTGATTGATTCCAGTCAGTGCTTCAGATTGTCTTGGGGCACTGTCAATATACTGACTTACAGGTAAAGTCTCCGTTTCCCTATCTAACTCCTCTTGGAATCTCTTGTTTTCAACAAGGAAAATTCCATTTTCTGCTTGAAGCAGTGGCTAACTCATACAAGACTTCTGCCCGAACGTACTTTTCGTTTTCAAATCCAAGAAGGGACAAGAATGGAATGATTTTCCTTTTGTCAATATCTCGTCCGATACTGGTCCTATCGGCCTCTTTGAGATTAAAATCGCCTTGACTTCTGCCAATAAGAAAAGCAAATCAAAGCTATGGTTGAGAGTTCCAAGTTCTTTCCAGATTAGATTCTAGCTAGGATTTGTTGGCTCAATCAGTCGTAGAATTCCTTCTCCCCCCGGCATCTACTCCTAAGATCTCTGACCTGATCGATGTCTCAGGAATTAGTCCCGGATCATATTCCAGTGCGTCCACAGAAGAGGAAATCGCAATGCATCTTGCTCAGCAGGCTTAGCTTGGAGTGGGACAGGGGTTCCTCACTCCGTGCCTCTCACATTGGGAACTTCGCTCACTTCCTAAAACACTGGAGACTGAGGCGCATTCGCAACAATACATCTATGACTAGAGAATTAGGTATAGGAAGAATAGATCTAGCAATACAATCACCAAACTATTAACACTTCCAATACCCATACCATCAACTCAAAGGTTGTCACCACGGAGCATAACTGCAACTAAAACTATTACCAGAAAGACAACTATACTGGCATGCCACCTATACGGGCACGCGTACTCTTTCCAAAGCTAAAAGCACCTCCTACACTTGAGAACTACTACGCATTGGAAACGAAGCAGATAGTCACCATTACCATAAGACCAGCGACCAACTAATGGTTCTTTTCTTACTTAAGACTCAGAAAAAGAAGAAGCCAACCCAGATCCTTATTCGCGGTAGCAGCGACTTCTTCTGCTTCTTCGGTTGTTGCCGCCTAATTAGCTACGATCAATGAAAATCTCTACAGAGAAGAAAGCTGGTCCCACTAATTTACCTAAGCAGGTCTCCTTAAGTTAAGTAAGTGCATGTCCTTTCTTTTGAAGGTTGGGGAACCTACCGATGAAGATTCTCTCTACCATACTGGGCAATATAGATGAACAAGCCATGCCCACCCCGCCTCAGATCAGCAGGAGTCAGACACTGCATGGCTCATCCATCAGGTAAAGAAAGGCCAACAATAGAATACATGTTATTTATGGCTGTTTGTTGCAGGAAGAGTTTCATCAAGAGAACAAGGCAATAAGGTATCTGCAGAAATAGGAGTAGTAGCAGTAGTCGCGGGTGTCGAAAGAATAAGGGAATCAATGCTGTCAATCGGAACAACTGGTTGGGCTACTCCTTGTTTGAGGAGTTAGTTTCTTGATTCTTTATCTCCGGTATCTGCTCTAGAAAGAGTTTCAGTGCAAACTCTTCTCATACTATCAAGCCGGAATAACTCGACTGTAAGGAGAGGTTTAAATAACTCGTGGAACCTTCTACTCTCCTTTATCAGTATCATTTCGTTGGACCTCTTCTTTTTAAGAGATAGGGGCTACATTTTCTATTCCCGCCGCTTTTGTTGTATCGCTAAATAAGCAGGCTTCCGTCAAGCGAGGTCAGCCAAAGGGAAAGAAGAAAGAGTGAGCGAGAAAGCGGTGAGCTTACTCTTTAAGAATTGATTACCGTTGATGGCGGGGAGCGGAAACCTTTCCCTTTCTAGTTGTGAATTCCGTATTTTTGAAAAAAAAAAGTGCATAATATTGGATTCAAACCGACGGCCCACCCTTTCTTTGAACCTTGTCAATGATCGAACTTAAAGATATGAACTGAGTGCCATTTGATGAGTAACTGAGAACAAAGGAGAGGGGTATAGCAAGGATGAAGTAATGAAAAAGGAAGTCATTGCTAGTAGTAACGACTTATTACGATCCATTGGTTCATATAGAATCCATGTCCTAGGTGTATCAAAAAACATTCTTTTCACTAAGCGTATATAATAAAATAGAGTGAAAGGGTCCACCCCGAAACCAAGGGGATACTAACTAACAGCTGAGTCCTCTCCAAACCGCAGGAGATAGTTGCCCATCATACGGCTCACCAACTTGCCTCTATGGGAGGCTCACTCCGGGCAGGTTCGGATCACTTATAATACAAAGCTCGGAGAAGGAGGGAGTTGGGTTAGGAACGCAGTAACTCGACCCCTCATCAACTAATTAATGAGACCTTATCCTTGGTGGGAGAGGGCCGAAGGCACTCGACTAAAAGGTTCAAAGATCTCGACTGAAAGGTTCAAAGATCTCGAGCGTAGCGAGAGGTGCTTTAGCAACTCGACTGAAAAGGCGTTCCTCGGAGTCATGACTCGAGCACTTGTCTAGAGAGGCACGGAGTGACAAAGGAGCTCGACTGTAAGGCGTTCCTCGAGAGTGAAACGAGAGGAGAGGTGAGGTTTCAGTTTTCAATATGATTCTTTTTTCGTATTTGTTCGATGAGAAATGCGAGTCAGTTTTGTCCATTTTTTCTATCCCCCTCTATCAAACAAAATGATCAAAAAGGAAGAAGTTTACTGGCTTCTTATTCTCGTCTTTGATCTCTTCCATCTCTGCCTCGCTCGTTGTCACCTATATATATATTGAAGAAAGAAACCCTGTAGAGAATGAAGAGGGGCCTAGGATCTTCTTCTCAACAGTGCTTCTCGGGGCTCCCCCCTGAATAAGTAAGGCCCCGTTAGCCTGGGCGAAGATGGGGATAAGGAATAAGGATTGAAGCCCCTTAGCTCTGCCAGGCACTGGACAGGGGTTAGCTCGGTAAATGTGTAGAGCCAAGTGTAGTATGGTGTAGTAGTAGGCACTTCTAGGCCCCTTCCCTATACTGGATAACTCCAGTGCTTTGGGTACTACGGACCCTCTGCCATCCATTGCAGCAGAGCCGTTTCATGAGCGGGGGGGGCTAAGCGCAGTTCTTTGAATCAAACGTTGAATGAAATCGATTCTTTTTTAGATATCAAAATGGAAATCGGATAGGATAGATGGATGGATCTATCTTTCCATTTATATATTACTAAAGGATTTATATAGTTAAGTAGCGTAGCAAGAAGCCCCAAATCCTTGATTTGGCCAGGAAAGACTGCACTGCTTTGGGCCCAGGATGCGAAGGGAATGAGCTCGGCTGCTTCTCCTCCACACTGATTTTTCTCCGTGCCTGCTCCGCATGCGCTTCGCGCGCCATTGGCGCTTTGCTCTCCTCTTATTCTTCATTGGACGGTTCGGTTCGGATGGACTTCGCCGTTCTTTCCCAACTAAAAAAGAAAAGGCTGTATCACATCGAGATGTCGATTCGTTTTCCGCCCCCAATGAGATGGGGAATTTGTAACCCCCTATTTATACTTTGGGGCCCTTCATCTTTCTGAATCCAGGCCCGTCCCGGCTCGCGTCGTTCCAACAACCGGCGGGGAGCACCTCAGTATACGATCGCGCGCAGTAACTGGGAGTCCTATTACACCTAAGGCGAACTTCAATTCACCAAACCAAGGTTCATCTCGTGTAGTGATTGTGGACTCTACTAAGGATATTGAGTAGACGGTTGATGTATCAGACTCGACCCTATCTTTCGTAGCATGCATTCCCATCGGTGTCGCAACTGATTCGGTAAGCTACGTGTCCGGTGCACGGAGAACTGCCTTCGGTCCTCCAAACTGACTTATTCGTGGCAACCTTCCGGCCGCCCAACGACCTATAACGCTAGTCACTACTCCCACTGGGGCTAGGAAGTAAGCCCCACAACCCAAAGCGGCGAAGAACAAATAGAATTTGCTACAAAAGCCGGCTAACGGGGGTATTCCTGCGTATGAGAACATAGTAATGGAGAAGGTAATAGCCGAAATAGGATTCGTTTTGGCTAGAGCGCCCAAATCCGCTATATATTTGACACGGGTTTGCCGTAATGCTGAAACTATGGCGAATGCATCCATCGTCATTAATGCATAAATAAAGATACCAATTAGTAGTGATTGAATTCCTTCTATGGTTCCACATGAGAAACCAGTACGAATATAACCTACATGTCCAATTGAACTATGAGCTAGAGGTCTTTTGACTTTCGTTTGGGCCATGGCGGCCAGTGCTCCTAAGATCATAGAAGCAATGCTGCAGAAAAAGAAGATTTGTTGCAATGTAGCTCCATAGGAACCATAAATAGAAACACGTAAAATATTAGCAGAAATAGAGATTTTAGGCGCAATAGAAAGGAATGCTGTAACCGGGGTGGGTGAACCCTCATAGATATCTGGTGCCCACATATATAGAGTCAAAAGGAATATGGAGTCCGAGGGGGAGGGGGTTTTCTTCGGGGCTCGAAAGATTGAATAGACCCACAAGTTTGAAATTCGCCACTGGGGAATTCACACGAAAGGGAACGAGGAATTCTCAACGAAAAAAGTGCTCTCTGAACCGAACGTGAAAGTTTTTTTCCATCAGACGGCTGTTCCTGTAACTCCACTCTCGACTTGGATTATATATCCAAAAAGGTCCGCTCTCGGCCATTCCACACGCTGCCTAGCCGAGGTGTGGTTATCTGAAGTGGATTCTCTCTTTTCTAGTAGATGCCGAACCTGCTGCCCCATTGACTAAGAAGAGGGGCGGGCGCAGCAGCTACATGGACCCCTTCCTTTCTGTTGTTGCCAGCGCTTTCCCGGGCCGAGCCGGAATTTTTGATTATATTCTAATGGGCAGGTAAAGCCCGCAGGCTGCTATCCCAATAGGCCAGCGGGCGGAACGAGGAGAGGCTCCGGCAATCATAGCACCGCGGTCGAAAAAGCGTGCTCCCTTCAGATAACACGCACCGTAGGCCATCCTCGGCCAAGAAAGAAAATCTCTCGATCTCCTAAAGCCTTTTCCTTCCCCCGCCGCATCTCCCTCCCTTCGCCGAGCCTTTCCGGGGCTCGTCGAGACCTTATCAGAACTTGGCGGGCATTCTTTCCAGCCCGGGGGATGGGTTTTGTTTGAACATAGGCTCAAACATGATTTGAAGGTCCTAGCTACGCCATGCGTTCAATACAAAATCTGGAAAGCTGCAGAGATGACAAAAAGAGGGCGCTTTCCTATGTTGCACTGAAAAAAGAAGGACCTAAGAGAAAACGCTCTTAGGTTTTTTCCTCCCGCGCCCGCCGCCGCCTGGCCCCCGTTAGAGGGGAAGGGGAAGATTAGCAAAGCGAAAAAAGACAGAGGGAGGGGGAGCAGCATCTTATTCTCTTCGCGAGAACTTCCGGATCGAAGAAGCATTCGGAACGGGCTCCGCGTTCATTTCGTTGGCGGAAACGATCCAATCCATTCGGGGCTTCGGCCAAAAACGAATTCGACTTGATTCATAGATAGAATCAATGATAAATAAACAAAAGATAGATGAACGAGATATCTTTTCTTTCTATAAAAAAAAGAGGAATAGAATAGACATCCCTTTCTTTAGATGTCTATCTATCCTTCCGATTTTATATCGTTATATCTGCTCTCTCAATTTTTTTTAAGAGAGAGCAGATAGATCCTATCCCCTATATCGAACACTAATTCCTATCTATTGATAGGAAGATCTTCGTCTAATAGCGGACTTTGCCTTTTTTTAGGAATTTATCATATCCAAGGCAGCTTACCACAAGAACCCCACCCCATACGACTAGTTGGGGGGGCTGTTCGCCTTTTGAATCAAACAAAGTAAGTTGTAGGTAGGGGCTTCATAGCTACTTTCATTCTAAAGGAAAGCGAAGAACCAATCTTTAGTCAATAGGAGCCCTACTTCCCGAGGTATTTCTTACTCGACTAAAAGGAGAGGTTGTGAACACAAACTCGACTGAAAGGAGAGGTTGTGAACACAAACTCGACTGAAAGGAGAGGGACAAGGGCGGTCTTGCTTGGCGCGAAGGCTGCTGGTTGGGGGTACGGTACTAAAGGTCCTCGGACTTCCAGGCGGTTTTGATTTTGGGCAGCTGTTCACCGTTGGATCTCGCCAATACAGCCCCCTATGGTTTTTGTTACCGAGATATCTTTTTTTTTTCATTGTTCCCAGGGATTTTTTGGGTAATCTGCTCCCATGCTGCAAACAGTCAAATCAGAACTCAACCTTGTCGCTCTTCTTTCTTTCCTCGCGGGCAGGAAGCACACCAGCAGCGTGCGTTGCGTGATTCTACTGTGTTTTTTGCACTTGACTGGGTGGACAGTTGACCGGAAGAGAACTTCGATTCGCCCGGCCAGCAGGCGGGCGGCGTGCTTATCTTGTGTGACAACACTACAGAGCGAGTGGCTCTTCTAGGCGGGCAGCTGTATGACAACACTACAAGGTTTTTTTTCCTCGTGTAACATGCTATGGTCTCAATGCCCTTACGAGGTAGTGATGAGTTTCACTCGCTCTAAGCCCGGCCCGCGCGCGGTTAGGAAGATTGGCCGCAATCTGAGCGGTACCACCCACCCTACCCTACCACCTATAGGCGGCCGTCCGTCCTACAGCCGCCCGAAAAGGAACTGCAGTGATCTTGAATAGGAATCCTACAGCGATAGATAGAATCCCCATAAAAATACCACTAGATCGAGCACCAGTGATTTCGTATCCGGTCAAAATCTTGGCTAATTGATCGAAGTGGGTAGCTCCAGTAGACCCATAGATCATGGAACAAATAGGGTGGGTAGGCCCAACCACCACACTACACGTATAGACGCGAACCCCCCTCGTTAC
>NC_016118.1:275000-292500 GCF_000695525.1 Brassica oleracea var. oleracea | reverse complement strand
CTAGACATTGCTCTACATGATACTTATTATGTGGTTGCACATTTCCATTATGTACTTTCTATGGGAGCCGTTTTTGCTTTATTTGCAGGATTTTACTATTGGGTGGGTAAAATCTTTGGTCGGACATACCCTGAAACTTTAGGTCAAATCCATTTTTGGATCACTTTTTTCGGGGTTAATTTGACCTTCTTTCCTATGCATTTCTTAGGGCTTTCAGGTATGCCACGTCGTATTCCAGATTATCCAGATGCTTACGCTGGATGGAATGCCCTTTCCAGTTTTGGCTCTTATATATCCGTAGTTGGGATTTGTTGTTTCTTCGTGGTCGTAACAATCACTTTAAGCAGTGGAAATAACAAAAGATGTGCTCCAAGTCCTTGGGCTCTTGAACTTAATTCAACTACACTGGAATGGATGGTACAAAGTCCTCCTGCTTTTCATACTTTTGGAGAACTTCCAGCTATCAAGGAGACGAAAAGCTATGTGAAGTAAAAGAAGAAAAGGTCGCCGACTGCTACTAAGAACCTAACAGAACTTTTATAAATTTCTGCATTGAGATTCCGTAAGTAACTCAGTGAGTGCTTTCTAAGAAAGAAGGGCAAGGAAGAAGAAAATGAAATAGGAACAACCGCGCTGGTCGTAATAGATCGACTTTCATGCTGAAGCAAGAACTAGCATGAAAGTTCCATTTCAGGGAAGGACGACGTACCCATGATACTTTCTGTTTTGTCGAGCTCTGCTTTAGTCTTTGGTTTATTGGTTACACGTGCTATAAATTTTGTACATTCCGTTTTGTTTCCCATCCCAGTCTTTTGCAGCATAGAAACCTTTTTCACTTACTTTTCGTCATTTCCTATTATAAGGAAATTGTCAATGAAATGGCAATTCCTTTGGTTTTCTATTTTCAGATTCATTTTTTCCATTATTATGATCAAATTATTCTTCTCAGTAGGTTACTTATGCTTCGACGATTTAACTCGTGCCATTTCTCAATTCTACCCGCCGATATCAGGATTTATGGGGGGGGGAAATACGCCTATGCCCCCTACAAACCCATTCGACGATTTTATTATTAGCAGCTATTTTGATAATGAGCGCTCTAACGATCAGCGGAGGGGTTCACCTTCCTGGTCGGAACAGTTGCCTGCGGAAAGTGGCCTTTACTTGAACCTCGATGTAGAGAGTTCCGACTCTTTACGAGCGCGGAATCTCCAATTGGGGGAGGATCTGGAGCGAATCCATGAAATGGAACGGAACCTCCAGAACGAGAGGGATCCCGACCGTCGTCGGGAAGGGGCCTCCCGCATAGATCGGGAGGTGCGCGAGCTGGAGCGAAAAATTTCCCTCTGTCAAACCCGGGATGCGGTTCGAGATGATCAACTGGACGTATGGAGGGAGGGGCTTTATGAGGAATTAGCAACGCAAGGGGAGAAACAGGCCCGCCTTACGTTACTAAATTCGTGGCTCAAGGTGATCATCCATACACGGAATCACCAACCCCCCAAAAACTAAAGCTTTCGTTCTCTTCTTTTTTTTTACTTGATTGGCAGGTGTACAACAACCTTAACCGCGCAAGCCTGGGCTGGGCCTACCTCCATCCTTAGAGGAGCCGTATGAGGCGGAAGCCCCACGTACGGTTTTGAAGCCGAGCCTTTCCAGCAATGGGGCTTAGGGACCGATATGATGATTGGTTTAGGTAGGGCGGCCGGCCTACTACGGGCACCCGCCTGTAGGGATTAGTGCGTGAGACCGCGATCCACAAACTGACGCATGGGACTCACCCTTTACTTGAGAATAAAGAGGGGAAAGATAGCATGTCCCAAGAGCGAGGCGAGTTTTGGAACCCTACAGCGAGAGGGACGCCTCGCGAGCCGGGCTTCCAGAGATGAGGCCTTTTGGCGAAGCCAAGTTTCTTTCGGGCCACCAAACCCTGCAACTGATGAGAAAGAAGGCCCTATGGGGTAAAGGGAAAAGCGTGTACGTTGTCACACTCCCTGCCTTCCAAAGGTGCCTAGAGGACGGGCCAGACGCAGCAGAGCGACAACCCGGGAGCAGATTCCCCACCGGCAGGGGGACAGGAGACGGCCATCTCAAGGCACATCACGACCTACAGGTAAGACCGGCGAGACCAGGGAAGGCAACCCGATTGGGAGTCAGAGGATCCATAGTACCTGCAGCCCCACGGACTTAATATTCCTCATTTTAGAAAGCGGAGGGAAGGGATCTCTTTTCTGCAACGGAAAAAAAACGGAGCAGATTTGACTCGGCACAACCTAACGATACATCCAATACCAATGATCTGTGCCTAGAATGCGTTGCTAGATCTCTGTTCTAAAAAGCTATACAGGGCAACAAGAAAGTTGACCGGGGGCGGGTCTTCCCTTTCATTACTTATTTCACGACGAGGGAACCGCGCCCGCATCAGTCGAAGTGGTGCCCTCCTCTAAGAAAGAAGGTTTCAGTCTCATTCAACCAACTCTCTTTTTGAAGCAGATAGTTCACGAGATAATTGAGTAAGTTAAGATAGATGTCACAATTTGAACCAAAGGCCTTTTTAGTGATTAGTCTGCTAGTTTCTTTGATCTTAGTCGGTGTTAATTATTCCTTTTTTTTTCTTTTTTTTTCTCAAGTCAACCCAGAAGGAGAAAAGACCCTAATTTTTCTCTTATCCATCGTCTTCTTGGTAGCAAGTTTTTTTGTCTTTGTTGTTAGTCACCAAGTTATTTACCCAGAAATAGATAAGGGGGATTTAGTAAATCCACTTCAGGTGCTGGCCCAGCTGTCGTGTCTATTGGTTCTCTTTAGCGGCTCAAGAGCCGCTTACGCAGGCGCCAGCACCGGCTGAAGTTGCCCATCCTGTTCCTAACCAATCTCCTCTTGGGGGGGACGGGGGAAATCGCTAGATCCCTCATGGGATCAAAAACAACCTATCACCGAAGTTCCACCTATTCAAAAAAATGGTGCCTGAAC
Organism: Brassica oleracea var. oleracea; assembly: GCF_000695525.1. NCBI lineage: Eukaryota > Viridiplantae > Streptophyta > Magnoliopsida > Brassicales > Brassicaceae > Brassica > Brassica oleracea. Next base: position 289,530 of record NC_016118.1, on the reverse strand, counting down.
CGACGGGAAGCTCTTCTTCGCAGGGTCAGGGCTGCCGCGCCTTGCCGCAGCAGTGGGGCCTACGGTCGGACAGGTGGGACGTGTCTGTTGTGAGGCTTGCGGGGAAGCTTGCCTGGATATCGCCCGTGCCTGTTGTCAGGAATGCGCGCGTGTCTCCCTAACCTAAATCTCAAGGACTTCAGGTGTTCGGTCGAGCTTGTCATCTAATAACATTTGAATTTCTCTTAGATTACACGTTCCCGAAATGGATCCTATCAAATATTTCACATTTTCTATGATTATTTCTATTTTAGGTATTCGGGGAATCCTCCTTAATAGACGAAATATTCCTATTATGTCAATGCCAATTGAATCAATGTTATTAGCTGTGAATTCGAACTTTTTGGTATTTTCCGTTTCTTCGGATGATATGATGGGTCAAGTATTTGCTTCATTGGTTCCAACGGTGGCAGCTGCGGAATCCGCTATTGGGTTAGCCATTTTCGTTATAACTTTCCGAGTCCGAGGGACTATTGCTGTAGAATTTATTAATAGCATTCAAGGTTAACCATTCCTCTCCTTTCAGTCGAGACTTCTCCTGGTGGACCTTACAGTCGAGTCACTTTGTACCTCTTCTCAAATTAGGAAAATACGAAGTTCGAGGAACGCCTTTCGTTCTCTTTTTTTCTTGGTCGGCAGGGTCAGGGCCTTTCTCGCTGGGCGAGCGCATCCGATTCAAAAGTCCTTTCCTAAACCACTTCCCGTTCAGTTGCTGAAAAAGAAATGGGGATAAGCTTTCTAAATGAGATTGAGTTCGACGAATATGGATGCTAGAAAGATGTTATTTGCTGCTATTCTATCTATTTGTGCATTAAGTTCGAAGAAGATCTCAATCTATAATGAAGAAATGATAGTAGCTCTTTGTTTTATAGGCTTTATCATATTCAGTCGTAAGAGTTTAGGTACGACTTTCAAAGCGACTCTCGACGGGAGAATCCAGGCTATTCAGGAAGAATCGCAGCAATTCCCCAATCCTAACGAAGTAGTTCCTCCGGAATCCAATGAACAACAACGATTACTTAGGATCAGCTTGCGAATTTGTGGCACCGTAGTAGAATCATTACCAATGGCACGCTGTGCGCCTAAGTGCGAAAAGACAGTGCAAGCTTTGTTATGCCGAAACCTAAATGTTAAGTCAGCAACACTTACAAATGCCACTTCTTCCCGTCGCATCCGTTTTCAGGACGATCTAGTCACAAAGTTTTACACCTTAGTGGGTAATCAATTTGCCTACTCTTCTATCTCGAAAGCAGAAAGAGTAGAATTCATTCGAGAGAGCTTGGTGGTCTTAAGAATGGTTCGGGGGGGGGGTTTCTCTTAAGAATAAAGAAGAGGAATTGAATCTAATTGATGTTCATGCTCTCAGAAGAGCGGATCCAATACCAAGACTACTTCTTTCTCAGGAAGTGCAGCAAGTACTTGAGGAATTTTGGGATATCATGCCCCACGAATTAGTTGCCAAGTGCGCCCTAGTAGGGCAGTCTACCACAAGATCGAGTTGGAGCCTGGAGCCAAACCCCCAACTATTTAGACTGGGGCTGGGTTAAGCGGATGGCCCCCCAACTAGCATCTATTAGTTAAGGGGATTGGTTGAACTCAGGAATCAATTTCAGGAACTCATGGAGGCCTATTTTGATTCCAGCCTCCAAGGCAGTTTTTCCCTATATTGATTGCTGCTGGGAAAAGGTTGGGGAGCCCCTTTCCAGAAAAAGCGGGAGCCTTGTGCATTGATTATCGGGCGCTCAACAAGGTAACCTAACTATCAAAAACAAGTATCCACTTTTATTGCAGACTTCTTCGCCCGCGCGAGATACTTCTCGAAGTTGGATCTACGGCGGGATACTACCAGGTGCGTATCGCGGAAGGAGACGAGCCAAAGACGACCTGTGTGACAAGCAAGCAACCTTACTAATAAAGGGGCCTTTTCTTGCTCGTTAGCGCCCCCCTACCCCTATTATATTAGTTAGCCCTCCTTCCTTTACTCTTGGTACCTAGACACTTTGAATCAAGGCTACGCCCCAGGTCCCTTAGTTCAAGCTCCATCCCACATCCATTTGCCCAAACGACGAATAAGCTGCGAAAGAATGAGCTCCTGTCGCAATTGAAGAAGAATATGCTGCTAGTCTTTTAGCCACAGACGCTCTTGAGTCAATCTCAGCTGTGGTCCTATCAGCTCAACCAGTTGCCGGTCTTGTTTGCGTAGTAAATGGTTTTGGCGGAATACGGTGTTTGAGAGTAAGCTGCTATTCAAAAATATGGTCTGTCTGTAAGCAATTACCTTTCCTGGCTTGCTTTAGTCGGTGACTCTATGCCCTCTGCTTTTCAGTCGAGTTGCTAAAGCACCTCTCGCCAAGACGTCTTTTCCAGTGTCGATCATCTTGCTTTCCCGAATTCGTTAGATTGCCGCCAGTTCCAGGATTGGGAGAACATAGGATTGGTAGTTGGGCTCTGCTCGCTTGGTTGGTCATTCCCTTCTGTCTTGGTTGATGGATAGGTGAGCGCATGCGGTTACTTCCGAACGAACCGGTCGATGGCAAGCTTTAGCTTAGCTGGCTAGCGGAACAGAAGATGGGTTAATGGGCTCTTAAGGCTTGGGATTTGATCCACTCGATAGGAAACGATCCTCAAAGAAGACACCTCTCCCGCTTCTGTGACTCAGCTTCATCGTACAAGGGACTTTTAGCTCATCATTCCACTTCGACTGGTAGGGGTTTTCTATTAGTGCACTTCGGTGGGAATAAGTCTTCCTCTTTTCTTTCGGAAGGAGAAAAAGATGCTTCATTTGGTTCCCTCGGATCGGTAAATCCGAATTCGTGACCCAAACTCTATCTAGTTTAGTTACATCAAAGGCGGCTGCCGAATAAAAGGGGAAACTTTGCCTGCCAGATTGCCTTCGGTAACCCTAACCCAGTTATCAAAAGAAGGCGCCAGTTCGGCTTTCAAGAGAGGGGAGCGAGCTACACATAGTGAAGCGAGTATTCGATGAACACGAAGGCTTTGATGAAAAGGAAGATTTACATTTAAAGTAGGTAAAGTAGGGCGCTTAGGCTGGCTGAAAACAGATAAAGGAGACATGTGCTTGGACGAGTTCCTCCGAGGAACGCCTTAGCGGGGTCTACTTTCTTTTGTTGACGCAGATTGGGCAGGTTGTCCTGACACTCGGCGCTCTACCTCTGGCTATGCTATTTTTCTTGGTCCCAATCTTATTTCATGGCGCGCCAAGAAAGAACCTACAGTCTCTCGTTCTAGTGCTGAGTCTGAATACCGCTCGCTTGCCTTTGCTGTTGCTGAGTCTCACTGGATTACTCAGCTACTTCGCGAGCTTTGTCTCTTTCTTCCTCACCCTGTTCAGATCTATTGTGATAACATCAGAAAACTTATATGACTGCCAATCCTGTTCATCATGCTCGCTCGAAACATATTGAAATTGACTACCATTTTGTACGGGAAAAGGTTGTCAAAGGTGACATTATTGTGCAATATATTCCCACATCCGAGCAACTTGCTGATATCTTCACGAAGGGCCTCCCCTCTGCCCAATTTCACTACCTTCGCTCCAATCTTCGCATCCTTCCACCTTGCTCCGATTGAGGGGGAGTCTTAGTGTATCTAGGTTATACTGTTAATTGTGTCGTATGTATTAGCCCAAGGGCTTAATTGTAATTTGACTTGAAGAGATCATCTATATAAATAGACATCTGATGCCCTAATTAGGGCTAAGCACTGAAATTTGTCCTAAACCAATTTCAGAAACATTTTGTTATGGTGGGGAGTGAAAACACCAATGCAGCAGAGAACGACCGTATTAATCGGAATCTACTTATATTAAGACAGACGACCGAGAAAGAAAAGAAAGGCTCCACGTTCTCCAAGTGCTTAATCTTAGCGTGCTAGCCGCTGCTTCATTTCGTTTTCGTATAGTGAGAACGCTTTCTCTTTCTTAGCGCTCCGCACCCTTGTATAGTAAGGGGAACTCTGGTTGCGCGGCTTTCTCTTATAGGGGTCTATTTTCTCTGACTTGACTCAGCTTGACCTACTTGACTCAGCGGTTAGAGTATCGCTTTCATACGGCGAGAGTCATTGGTTCAAATCCAATAGTAGGTAAAACCGGCCGAAACCCCTGCTTTTTCCAGCATGACAGCAAGCACGGACTGGCAGCAAGGATGAAACTGAATGACCAAAGCATCGGTTGCTTCCACTTGTGGCCTTCTTCGACCGCCTTGACACCTTACTTAATATCAAGGCAGCCCACATACATGAAGAGAAGAATTGGGTTTAGCGGTAATGGCATAAGCCAAAGCTAGATCACCGGAGTTTAGGCAAATGGGTACGAGAGAAAAAGGTTTTGAAATGCATCTTCCGAAACCAGATAATCAACCGAAGGAGATTCCCCTGCAAAAAGGAGATGGCTCTAGTTTCATACTAATCTTCGATCTTCGAGATTCCCCCACGGAGCGGTAAGGCATCCCAAGGAGCGAAGCGGCTCAAAGGATTGGCAATGAAGCTCAGTCTGGTCTGAGGGGATGGGCTAGGCTACTCTCCCCATACATAGGAAGAGGGGGAAGTCAAGTACCTAGATCCAAGATCACGATATCCGCTTTGGTGGTAATATCCGGCATAAAAGAAAGCACCAAAGCAAACAAAGTCGATTCTTTGTTGAGTCAACTGGCAACTGGGATTGCAGCGGATCTAGTGGTTCTCCTATTCTATGGTCTTGCTGCTGAGAGAGTAAGAATAGAAAGCAGAAGCTCGCCCGCGGGCGAAAGACAAGGGATGATTCTTCTAAGATACGAACTTGCGGAAGGAATGAAAAGGTATTCGACTAAGACGGGGACGGGTATTCCCGAAGATGCTTGACCTAAGAGATAGAGACGAGAACGAGACTAAGAAAATCAGATATTGGAGAGGAAAGAAGCAGTGCGAGTAGAGTAGAGCAGCTTGGTAGCTCGCAAGGAGCGAAGCCTGCTTGACCAACGGGAGAAGCCAACTCCGTTCCTCCAGCTTCGCTGAAGAAGCTAGGTTCCTCCTTGATGTCGTAGGTTCAAATCCTATCTCCGCACTAAGTAAGGGTTTCATTCTGCATCACTCTCCCCGTCGTTCTCGACCTCGCAAGGTTTTTGAAGCGGCCGAAGCGGGAAGTGACAATACCGCTTTTCTTCAGCACATTTTGGATGATTTGAGCGAAAACGGAGTACAAAGTTCAGCCTTTAAGGAGGCTATGAATCAAATAGGGCTGGTGGCGCAGTCCCCACTTGACCAATTTGAGATTGTCCCATTGATTCCTATGAATATCGGAAACTTCTATTTCTCATTCACAAATCCATCTTTGTTCATGCTGCTAACTCTGAGTTTTTTCCTACTTCTGATTCATTTTATTACTAAAAAGGGAGGAGGAAACTTAGTCCCAAATGCTTGGCAATCCTTGGTAGAGCTTCTTTATGATTTCGTGCTGAACCTGGTAAAGGAACAAATAGGTGGTCTTTCCGGAAATGTGAAACAAATGTTTTTCCCTTGCATCTTGGTCACTTTTCTTTTTTTGTTATTTTGTAATCTTCAGGGTATGATACCTTATAGCTTCACAGTGACAAGTCATTTTCTCATTACTTTGGCTCTCTCATTTTCTATTTTTATTGGCATTACTATAGTGGGATTTCAAAGACATGGGCTTCATTTTTTCAGCTTTTTATTACCCGCAGGAGTCCCACTGCCGTTAGCACCTTTTTTAGTACTCCTTGAGCTAATTTCTTATTGTTTTCGCGCATTAAGCTTAGGAATACGTTTATTTGCTAATATGATGGCCGGTCATAGTTTAGTAAAGATTTTAAGTGGGTTCGCTTGGACTATGCTATGTATGAATGAGATTTTCTATTTTATAGGGGCTCTTGGTCCTTTATTTATAGTTCTTGCATTAACCGGTCTGGAATTAGGTGTAGCTATATTACAAGCTTATGTTTTTACGATCTTAATCTGTATTTACTTGAATGATGCTATAAATCTCCATTAAAGTTCTTCTTTCTTTTATTTAGATTTATAATTGAACAAAAGCGAGGGATGAGAGTAGTGTTATTTAGAGCAGTTACACAGCCCCTCTCCTTGCAGTCGAGTGACTTCGCCCCTGAATGTCTTAGATAGCTGTAAGTGAAAGAAGGGTACTAAGTAGCTGGGAATGCGGCTAGCTAGTACTTACTTGTTTGTACTCCCCAGAAGCTCCAAGCCTTAACTACAATCTTCTTCGGTGCTCTTTTTTTCTTTTTAGAAAGCTTACCGGGGCTTGAGAGTCTTTATATTTATAAATGGATACACGGGTTAGACCTTCTTCTTTTCATTCTTGGTCTTATTGTTTTCGTTGAGAATGAGAAGTCATAGAAAAAAGGTCTTAGTCCTAACTCGCACAGAGAAGGATTCTAAAAAGCAAAAGAAGCGTGAGTCAAATTAATTGATATGGAGTTGATTTCCGAGGGAGGGAAAGGCAAGTAGTCAGAAGCAGGAAGCATAGGAAGCAGCAGTAAAAGCAGTCCGAAAAGCAGTGAAGGATGGCAAGGGGAGAATAAAGACTATGAATGAATGTTGAATGGGAACTGGGAGCTCCTGAGTGATTCTGCTTCACTAAAGGGTCAGAAACTCGATATCAGTGTTTCATTGTCGCGGTCCGGGATCCCCCGAATCATTCCCAAGATCCATCGTCATAGAATGAAGATGCGGGGTGATAGTTTGACTATCTTGTCAAACTCTATCTCTCTTGGATTTTTAACAAAGGAAAGCCCCCTACCCTAATGCCATTTGATTGATTAAAGTTCCGTGCTGAGGCGTTCCTCGGCATCGTCGTCGAGCTGCCGAGAGAGATCCTCTATAAGTCAGTCTCTCTACGTAACCCCAATCGGGAGCTCTCAACTAACATCCATCTTACCATACCAATCAATCTGATAACAGCTCACCGGAAAACCTTCCGGAAAGCCTAACCAGACTGAGAAAGGCATAGGTTTTGATTCCTGGAGAGAGAGCGACAAGAATGAAACCAGTGACGATTGGTTTTTGGGTTAATGTTACAAGGCTGACAGGAATACCTCCGGTAACCAGCCCCTCTTAGTCTCAAATAGGTCTGAATGTTATCACACCCTATTTGTTTGCTTCATCGCCGGCATTAGAGCCACAGCGAACCGACCTACTGCTATCACTAAACTAGACAAAATTACGTAGTAATTCTTCGGGCACTACACAGTATTGAGGTTCCGGCTGAGTTCCACCAATGGACGCCCCAGTTAGCTGATCTACGACCACCCTAGTGTTGCGCAGTATGCGTATTGGTTGATCTCTTGAAGGATATGCCCAATCGTATTTGGCTGGGGATGGGAAAGTTTGGGCGCTGGCAACGAATCATTTACGAAAATCCCCCGATCTAAATCCTTCTTGTCGTATGAGAGGCTACAGCCTAGATGAATGCAACGCCAAACCTGTTTTAAATAAAGGCAAAGAACCTGTTAATTAGCACGGAACTACAACAATCCACAATGGTTTCTTCCAAGTCAACTCAGAAGTTGTTACTCACTCATCAAACCAAGAAAGCGTGTATAGCTCATCAAACCAAGAAAGCGAGTATAAGCTCATCAAACCAAGAAAGCTAGGCTCTTTCTTTGTTGCAGTTGGGCAAGCTTATCTGTTTCAAGCAAACTAGGAGGAAACTGTTATCAAACAGAGAGGGGTGGGCGTTCTTCTTAGCAAGAATTATTGCAGTAGGATAATGGCTAGGAGGATTTGAAAGGCATTATGGCATTAAGATTTCCAAGGCTTAGCTCAGGGACTGCTGTCAGCCGCTTCCCCTCATCAACTAATTAATGAGAGCTTCCCCTGTAGTCGTCAGCTCGTTCTTGACAGATCCGATCGGGTGTTCATAATCTGGAGTAAAAGGATTCGAACCTTTGCATGCCGGTACCAAAAACCGGTGCCTTACCACTTGGCTATACTCCATACGGCCTCTGAGTTTTGGACGGTAAGGGGGAAGGGAGAAGCAGGGCGGGGTTGCGCGCGAGCCATGCAAGAACGCGGGAATATAGCAAGTAAGCAGCAAGGTTCTTTAGGACCGACTACAACAAGCTCGCGACTCTCATAGAAAGAAAGGGTAAGCTCTCTGCTCTATTTGCTCGCAATGCTATACCTATCAAAGTTGGCGAACGCTTCTGTAACCTTAGACTCGTTACGCTCTTCGACTGAACTCGTTGGCTCCGCGTCCACCGAAAGTCGGTAACCTTCGTCACCGTCAGCATTTGGTACTCTCTCGATAGCTTCAATAGTTCACTGAAAGCCTTTGGTGTAATGAACCGCAAGCCCTTCTGAAAGAAAGAATAAGAAAAAGGCTTGGTTGCGGGAACCGACGGTGACGAAGCGGGCCGATGCGGCCGTTTCCCGGGAACCGGAAGGTTGCAAGGTTCCCGGGAAACGACGTTCCCTTTGTAAGGTAGGCCTTTTGATAACTAATTAGAGTTGACATGAAATGGATCACGGGAAAAGACGTATCCGATGAATGAATGATTCAATCCCTTCCCACTCACACGGGTTCTTCTATTGAAGGGCTTCCCCTTCTTCTATGTGAGGTGGGGAAGGTCAGAGCGGAACCTAGATAGAACGCGGAGCGCCGGCCCCTTAGCCGATACAGTTACCATGCTTACCAGCTCTTACCATTGCCGCTTCTAGATGGGAGGTAGGCGAAGGTAGCTTGCTCGAGGAACGCCTAGGCTACCTCCACTCCACATGTTATTCGCGAAGAAAAGGGAGGAACCCGGTTCTTCGCTTAGTAGAGCTACCGGCCGGCGTACGACGACCGCTTCTTGTTCTCGCCCAGCCGCTTCTTTTGATTTGATTATTATTTGAAATCCTAGACTAAAGAAGAAGCTCCAGAATCCGCGCGGGGCAAAATCTGCAGCAGGAGAAGAAAGAGGGTCCAGGTCAATTTGATAATGAAGCGAAGGTCCCCCTTACTCCCTATTCCCTCTTAAAGCTTTATAAAGCTGGGCGGTTGGTTAAGAACTACTGACTGTAAACCATAGATAGCAGTTACAGTCACTCAATTGAAATGTTCGCCTTTGGAATGAAGATGGATGAGCAGGGGAGTTTTCACTCCTACGTGGTATTCTCTTCCAACAAGGGTTACGGCTAAAACACCGCTTACTTTTCAAAGACAAACTGCTCCTAAACCAAGCCTGAACACGTTTCCAGTTGTTGATCGACGCGTGTCGTGATCACCAGCATAGTCGGCGTCACAATAGCCAACTATCTTACACTGTTCTCCTTTCTTATACAGAAGACCATAGTCAAGGAGGAACCCCTTTCATGTACCTCAATATTCGTCGAAAGTGAGGTTTCTTTGGATTTTGCATGAATCGACTAACCACTCCAACTGCATATGCGATGTAGGGCCTTGTCAGGGTTAGCGCTTGTGCTAAGCGATAAGAATTCGTTCTGGAATGCCGGCGCGGACTGAAGGATGATGTTTATTAGCCAGACAAATCCTTAATTCGAAAGACGACAATCAAAGCATCACGACTCGTGGAGCATTCATTCCTAAAAGGTGTAAACCTGTGAGATCGGTAGACAACCCGTAAAAGGAAGCCGCTAGGCATCAAGCCCTATTATCTTACACCTAGGGAGGGTGGCCGTTGTTGGGTTTTTCTCAATTAGAGTCGCAAGGAGTTTGCTGCTCGTTGGTAGTGGAATGCTGACTAACCGTCTCCGTCCCCCTATGATGAGAAAAAGCTTTCCGAGTGGACGAGGACCGATCTTCTCTTTCTTTAGTCTTGCTCGTCTTATGGCATTAGCCTTTGCGGATTCCTTAATCCGCGGGACAGCTGTCTCGGCACATGTCAATCCTTATGTCCCCAGCGAGCAGGTCAAGGTACTCTATGTTGCTGCTTGCCTTTATCTTCCAGTCTGCCAAGCAAGCTTGTTTATTCTATGTTATTGATAAATCGCTATTTCCCCCAAACCGCTAGTTTTCTCATACGACTCAGAACTTCTCACGTTGTTCTGTCTCCAAACAGAGAGCTCATAGGCCTTATTCTTTGGATAAAAGTAGCGACGAGCCGACTACTACGACCACATGCGCATCTAGCGCAGTGGCTTGTCACTTCGTACCTTGACCATCTTCCGAAGTTCTAAATAATCTACTGATCAAACGCTGTAGGGGCGGACTGCTCTACATTCAGCCACGCCACAGTGACCCCCCGAAGCGATCTGCCTCATTGCAGGACGAAATCCGGCAGCCAATTGCTGGCTCTGAATAACCAGCCCAGCAAGAAGTTCAATTCTTCCATAACATAACGGGGCGGGGTTGCGCGCGAGCCGAGTGACGTAGATGCACAAGAGTACTTCGCGCCACAACCATTTCTTTTTTATACGTTCTACGGACCGATGCCTGCTGCTTCATCTGGTAGAAAAGAATCATAGATATGCCGGTCATTAGAAGGAAGAACCACCATAAAAAGATTCCTCGTGTATCATCTGTAGCAAAACTATGAACGGGAGCTAGCAATCCGGACCGTATTGAAAAGGTTCCTAAGACACAGCATGGAAAAGTCACAATATTAAGAAACGAGGTCCAAGAATGAAGAAGGGGTAAAATTACAGAATGAATACGAGCTGTGGCTAATACCCGAGGCATAAAAGAAGCATTTTCTACGGGATCCCGAAACCACCAGCCACCCCGACCTAATTCATGATAAGCCCACCAACTTCCTGGCAAGATGCCTACGGTTAAAAACCACCAACATGTCAAGATCCAAATTCGAATTGGTTCCTGGTCCTGATCAGAGACCACTGTGTTCGCGCCGGCGGTCCAACAAAGAGGCGAAGTAGTGGTCTCTTTCTTTCCATTACGAACGACACGCTTCGCCTGCTCCCTCCCCGTGTCCACTAGCGCTCCTGCCCAGAGCAAAGAAACTACCTTTTTCGTAGATGAATTAGGTTCAAGTTGATGTTTTTCACAACTCTTTCATAACATGAAGTAGATCTTATGTCCGGGCAGTTCAAAATTCTCTGCAGTGACCTGACAGAGAGAAAGGCTGTACGCGAATCGGGGCTAAAGGCGGCCCACTTAATGGCTTCCCTTTGTTCCAAAATGGAGGACGAAAGGTAGCCATCGCTACGTAGAGCGTCCTGTAGCTTCACTTCAATATCAAATTGAAGATCCGGTATTCAAAAGTCTTCCTTGGTTCCACCCTCACATTCATGAAAGAGATTGCCGAAAAGGGCTTTATGCAAGCAGAAAAACGACCTTTTTGACAATTCACAAGTTGTAGCTTGACCCCGGTTCGGGACTTCCCAAGTCACTCCTATAAAGATCCCCGGTTCTACCTCCTTCTGCAAGAGTGATCTATCCCGTCAATCCCACCCGCGAGCTATACATTCTAACCTTCTTTGCCTAGCAAGATACGTCTAGTTCTCCCTCCGCTTGCCTATCTCGGTAGGAAATTTGAACAGTCTCCGATTTCAAAGGAATTCCTCGGCAAGAGCTATACCTTCAGGAACCGGAGCAATAACTGCTATAAAGGAAGGCGTTATAGGACAGAGGTGGCGATGAAGATCATGGAATCATAACAGCACAGAAAGCTCCGAACTACTTCCGCTTGAGGTTGGTCGTAGATGAACCCAATAGATTGACTATCTTCAAAAGTAGCCGCTAGAGCTATTAACTATCGGTATTACAGAAGAAGCTAAAGAAGAGCTCTGATAAAAATAGAATTAAGAGTAAGATCAAAGCTCCCGGGGATCAAATCTCCTAGGTAGGTGTGGCTCGTTGAGACCTGAAGGTTCCCGTCGGCCAAGGGCGTAAGAGGAGCATGCTTTTCTTCGTCGTCAGCTAGCGGGCGCAAGCAGAGTGGGACCTTCTCCGATAGTCTCTTTCATCATAATATGTGAAGGCTTTCCCGCTCGATGCTTTCTTAATGTCATAGTTTATATCAAGATGAAAGGGAAAGACAATAAGAAAGATTCAAAGGTTTTTTTTACCTAGATAGTCTTTTATGTAGTAGACTTTCTCGAGGAACGCCAGTCTCTCGACTGAGAGGAACGCCTGGTAGGTGGTGAAGGACGAGAAAGATACCTGGACGGAGATGTGAATTAGATATAAACCTTCTCATCACTAAATCGATCAAGTACTTACCTGAGAGTGAGAGAGGTCATATTAGTATTCTCTGTATATTCTCATAGTGACTTTGAAAGCACTCTAAGTCCCGTGCGACTAAGAATAAGAAGAGGTGATAGCCCGACTGCTTGATTCCGATTTACTACAAGTTTGCAACTAAAGCCACAGAGGAAAGGTTAATTCCTTGTAGGGAAGTTGATAGGCATTTTCTATCTTCCTGAGCATACGCTCATTCTTTCTCTTATATACGCTAATTCTTTCAAAGGCCTATTTGATAGCTTCAAACGCTTGTTCTTATCTTTATCATACGAAGAAATATCGATCGTCAAAATGGCATAACTATCTCTTTCTCTTTACTAGGAGCTGCTTGCCCAGTCATAAAGCTAGGATCAGTCTCTGTCCACTCTAAGGAAGCCCCGTCTCAGGCGAAGGTGGGAAATAAACAAACAGTTGTTACGTCGCCTTCGATTAAATCGGTAAACAAACAGGGGGAACTCTGATTCTCGTACAATCAACATTTTCTTGTTTAATTCCGTCACAAAACCCCGTGTTTTTTCGATGAATCACTAGTAACAGGAAGATTAGGTAGTTGGTTAGGGGGAGCTAATTGGCAATGAACATAGGAATGGCAACCGGGGAAGAACCCCACATTACTACCTATCACATGCACGAACGGGGGCAGGGCAGCAGAGCAACACTTCACGCACTATCATGACAACTTGTTCCCAGCGAACGAAGAGAAGGAATACTTATTAGTAATGACAGGAATGACAGCAAGCAAACAGCCGGGAACTTGAAGAACGCCTCCGCTGCTAACGCCCTTACCTCATCATGTCACTTATTCCCGTCGAACAAACAGGGATATTCTTTAGAGAATGCGCAGAGCAGCTTAGCCGCTCCATCGTGCCTTACCTCAGTACACGCTACGCGCAACGCGGCAGGCACTCACTCACTACAATACATGCAGGAACAGCAATCACAACTAAAAGCAACTAGCTGGCTTGCTCATGCAACCTATTATTCCCATCCGAACAGAGAGAGGAAGAGTGACTCTTATAATGACAGGAATGAAAGGAGTGACTTAGCTGCACTTGCAAATACAGCAGTACTCCGCAGGCAAACAGCTGACCTATCATGCCTATTACGAACAAGGAGAGGTACTTTAGTAACTCGATTGAAAGGAGAGGTACGGATCGAGCGTAGCTTTTGAAAGCAAAAAGGATTCAATCCGCCTTGCAGCAAATACACAGATGTTCTTCCCTCTCCGTCGAGTACCTTCCGTCCTTCATCAAATACTTAATGAGTTCGCCCAGAAAGAGGGGGAAGCTTGTTCTGTCGACCTTTGCATCAATTCCCTCTTTTAGTGTTAGCAAGTCTTCTCCCATGCTGTTCATTGACTCCCTTTGTCGTGTTCCTCTTGCTATCGCAGGCTGAGGTGGACTGGAGTTTTTTCGTGAACCAACGAGTTCAGTCGTGTTGCGTAACGAGTCTAAGGGAGTGGAGTATACTTTTTCTATGATATAAAACAAATAATATACTAGGTGAATCAGCAGTTCTCCTCGCCTACTCTATAGTTCTAGTCCGCCTACCGAACGGAGGAAACAGAGATTCTACCACATTGCTTCGAGACTGGAAGGAATGTCAGTCATAAATAATGAAATCCATATAACTCTACTCCGGGTTGTGAGAACATCGTGCCTGTTGCGATTGTGCGGCTTTCCGCATGGCTGGAGACCCCCTATGAACAAACAGTAGGGTGGTTGTAGGAGAACCCCGACTCCCTAATGCAAGATAGAGCTCTTAGGGTGCGTTTCGTTCCAGCAACAGTAGTATACGGTTCAAAACGCCTTGTTCCATCCGGCGCGAATCCCCTCCATCACTAGTAAAGTGGAGGTGTTATTTGTATTGCAATAATGAATAAATGTACGAACACAAATAATGAGCAGACCTGCCCACGTTTATATGTGGATTCATTTAATAATATATTATTTTTTTAATAAAGAAGCGCTTTGAGGCAGGTTGTGTTTCTCGGTTGATGGATGGAGTTCCATTGTCCCATGAGAACTCTTAGCTACTGAGATACGATAAGAGAAAATGCACTTTTCCATCTATATAAAGAGAAAGTTTTGGATTCCTACTGTCCTCTTACGAAGGAAAATTGGATTTATTACTTTTCCATCTATATAAAATGAAAAGAAAGATTTGTGTTTAGCTCGCCTACACAAGCCAGGGATTCTACTTGACTTTTCAGATGTTGCTTATCCAGGCTTGGTGGTAAGGGGATGGGTTAAGCCAGCTCGTGACAAAAGTACCTCTCGGACGAGTTTTCTCGATTACAAGATCGAGTTCTCAAAAATG
>NC_016118.1:255000-270000 GCF_000695525.1 Brassica oleracea var. oleracea | reverse complement strand
GCCTTGATCCACTTGGCTACATCCGCCCGCTACGCGCAACGGGCTCCCCGCTCCTAGTCACTAAGTAGTGCTCTTCTCATTTCGCCCGCCTGTTTCACTCCCGCGCCGGAGGGAATGGGATTCGAACCCATGATACAATCTTCTTGTATGTCGATTTAGCAAACCAATGCCTTAAGCCACTCAGCCATCCCTCCAAGTTGTTGATCGGAATTTTTTAAAGAGTCAAGTCTTACTTATTTAAGCTGGAATGAAAATCTTCTTCTCTTATGATATTTTATAGAGTTTCGTTTCTTTTATCTATCTCCCCATTCGAACGAGAGAATTGAGTTGATAGCTTCAGTAGTGGTTGCTTGATGGTGTGTAGTGGGATGACCTGGTAGCGATCATATTAGTATGTATATGAGCAGGACTTTCAAGATCTGATATCTTTCAAGAAAGTTGGACCATTTATCACATCAAGGTAACTACGATAGGCAAAAGAAGACTCTTAGGTCGTTGATTCAAATTCTACCTATATTGCATTCACTTAATGGTCAAACCTACAATGGAATTGACTCTAACATCCGATCCGGCCGGAGGAAAGACTTACTACTACAAGGGCTTGTGCCAACCAACAAGAAGGGGGACGGAGCAAAGACATCTCTTGGCCAGAACCGGACATTGCCCTTTACCATCTCACCACTAGGAGACTGGGACTCGAGGCGTGGTTAAGTATTCCCTTCCGCTCTGGAAGTCAATTTATTTCCTATCTTTCGGTTCCAAATCTTTTTTTCTTATAAAGAGTGTATTGTATGGTCCAGTTGGTGTGGAGAGATGGGTCACTCTTGCGCATCTCGCGCTGTGGTGATTGGTAGAGGAGCCGAGCGTACGCAAGAATCAAGTGCCTCAGGGCTTCCACTAGGCAATCGGACCACTACATCGAATTAAATAAACTGGTTTCACGCTGCCTGAGGTCAAGTCTTCCCCGCTATTCTAACTCTAAATCCCGGTCGCACTCTTCGCACAACAAATCCACTTTGAGGCGTCGGCTGAACCTTCGATCCTTTAGGAAATGACCAGCAACAGGAGGATGAGATGCCGAGGAATTTTGGTGCTAATCCCAGGACCAATCCCGTTGTTTGGGCCAGCCGAGAAGACAGACAGCGCACTCAGGACTAGGCCCGTATCCAGAACGAATAGAAGGAGGATAATTGCCATTTTTATGCTAACAGGCTGCTCAACTTTTGGAATGAGAACCAAAAGAGACCGATTAATCTCCGCGTACTGTCTCGGATCACTCATGGGAACGGGAGTGGGTGGTCCCTAGGAACGGCGGAAAGGAAGTACTGGTTCAACCAGATACGAGTGACGGAACCGGGGTTGATCAAAGACATGCGCCGAGTGCCAGGAATGACTATAAGCCGATTCGTTGTGGAACTAATGCTTGCATCGGTTTCTTTATCTTGTGGTCGACATTGAAAGATTCCTGTTCTAGGATTGGGCGGTGTCCGTCCACTAATGTAAAGATTGGGCGTGGGAGAGGTTTGACGAAAGAAACTTTCCGGGCGATCATCTTCTGAGCTCTGATCGTAGACCAACCTCATCCGGCGGACAGATTCCTGTTCTGCTGATCCTTCTTCTTCCGGACCTGAATAAGACAGAATGAATCTTTATCTGGGAAGGTGAGAGCTATCTCGAAATCTAATAAATTACCTCCTGGCCCCTGTTAGAAGGTTATCCGCCTTGCTCCAATGCATGTCGAAGGTTTAGCTGGGGAGCACTACGGTATGCTGCATCTATCTCTCTTCGTGGGACTAAGTAGAAGGTTTCGGGTAGAAGGCTTTCCCGTTTATTCTAGGTGGTCCATCCTAACATTTAACCAACGAGGAGAACACTCCACGAATGAAGAGGATAATCTCCTATCCTTTTTTTCGAGTAGTTTTGGCTATCGATCTAGTAATATAGTCAAAGTAATCAAGGTCCGAAACTCAAATAGCAAATCAAATCTTTCGATATAAGGGTCTTAGAGCCTCCCCTATAGATAATCCAATCTAACCCCTTCTGGAAAGCCAGACCATAATATCGAGCTAGCAGCTTAAGAAGCAAAGGGACAGTGGGGTGGTGAAAGTGACAACAGATGCTGCAGCCGCTTCAGAACTGATGCTAAATGACGGACAAAGCTACTCCGCTACGGCATAGGAGAAGAGGCCTACGCACGTTGAAGTAGGTGTCTAGGTGGAAAAGCAGAATCAAAAATAGCCAGTTGTTAGAGTAAGATGAATTCATTACCTTATGGTGCTTACAGAGCATCAAGAAGAAAGTAGCTTAAGACTATTCCCCTTATAGGTTATAGGCACGCTTACTGCTATGATATTTTAGGGCTTCGGTACGGTAGAGTCTTCCCTATAGCTTTCCTTAGATGCGGGCTGGAAGGTCAGCTAGTTAATCAATTGTGCCAATCCTTCTTCTCTCTTTGACGACCGATAAAGAAGAAAAGCAAATACCTATTGTGGGATGTAGTACTCAATCTGATATCAGTACTTTCCGGGGGTGCAAAAGCAGATTCTCAAAATGCCATTCCCCTACCTCTTTTAACTGCTGCTGCTATCAGAGGTTTCTGGTACGGAAGCGGATTAGCTGATATGTCTTGTTCCAGTGCAAGCGCTTGTGAGTTCCCTAGGTTACCAATGGGTGAGTGGAGGAACCCCTGGGAAAGCATCTTGATCAGATCTAGACGAATTAGCCAGATAGGCAGACACCCAATGGAAAGATGAGTGCTGTTCAATTATTTGAGTTCAGTCTAATTTTCGACCTAACAAGAGCAACGGAATCACGCTCTGTAGGATTTGAACCTACGACATTGGGTTTTGGAGACCCACGTTCTACCGAACTGAACTAAGAGCGCTTTCTTATCACAATTAATAAGACTGTAAAGACGAGGATTCTTTTTTTTTTTTATAACCCCAATAAATTTTCCACGCCTATACTATTATATATAATATGAGAAATTGAAAGATTATCTATGTCCAATTTGAATCGATCTCAAATTGATCCCTCCTTACTGCTCAGAGGAGAAAGAATAGGTAGGGATGACAGGAGAAGTCTCAGATGATCCTATCATTTGAGGATTCGAACCTGTGACATTTTTGACTCAAAACAAAGGCGCTACCAAGCTGCGCTACATCCCTTTCAATTGGTCTACGGTCTCATTGTAGAGAATCCCTGCCCTCTTTTCCACATCCGAGGAACGCCTCCATCGATATCAAATTTCTCTTGCCATTTTTCTTTTTGCTTTTGATTTATATACTCATCATAATCCCGCCCCTCCTACAAACGCTAACTTACTTATGAGAAAAAAGGCTGATAAATAATCAGCCCTTTGAATTGAATAAGCGAGGCTTTCCCGATAGAAATGCTTGCATGCGAGAGAGATCCCAATTCCGTCTATCCGAAAAAAAAAAAGCAAGCCCTGCCGCCAGCTTCCACCCCGACAAAAAAAACATGAGCGCCTAGCGCGAAAGGTTGCTTTACTAAATAATATAAGGCGCGTTAGCGCTTTAGTTTTCAATAAGGTATTTAGTCACTCAGCCTTTAGGCACTTTAGTGACTCGAGAACTTGTTTCGAGGCACCCTAGTGACTCGACTGAAAAGGAGAGGTTGTGAAACAAACTCGACTAAAAGGAGAGGTATTGATTACTCGAAGCGTAGCGAGAGGTTTCAATAACTCGAGTGAAACGAGAGGAGAGGGGGGAGAAAGTCCAAGATTGCAGTAAGTTTGATAATGATCGAGTGACATTGCTTTTTCGGTCCGAACCAAGGAATCCCTTATATATGATGAAAAATGGATCTTGTTCTATCGTTGATCAGAGATTTCTCTATGAAACGAATCGGAGTTTGAAGAAGGGGAAGGAGAAGGAGTCCTCGACCCGGAACAGATAGAGGAGGATTTATTCAATCACATAGTTTGGGCTCCTAGAATATGGCGCCCTCGGGGCTTTCTATTTGATTGTATCGAAAGGCCTAATGAATTGGGATTTCCCTATTTGGCCGGGTCATTTCGGGGCAAGCGGATCATTTATGATGAAAAGTATGAGCTTCAAGAGAATGATTCGGAGTTCTTGCAGAGCGGAACCATACAGTACTAGAGACGAGATAGGTCTTCCAAAGAACAAGGCTTTTTTAGAATAAGCCAATTCATTTGGGACCCTGCAGATCCACTCTTTTTCCTATTCAAAGATCAGCCCTTTGTCTCTGTGTTTTCACATCGAGAATTCTTTGCAGATGAAGAGATGTCAAAGGGGCTTCTTACTTCCCAAACAGATCCTCCTACATCTTATATATAAAAGCTGGTTTATCAAGAATACGCAAGAAAAGCACTTCGAATTGTTGATTCAGCGCCAGAGATGGCTTAGAACCAATAGTTCATTATCTAATGGATTTTTCCGTTCTAATACTCTATCCGAGAGTTATCAGTATTTATCAAATCTGTTCCTATCTAACGGAACGCTATTGGATCGAATGACAAAGACATTGTTGAAAAAAAGATGGCTTTTCCCGGATGAAATGAAAATAGGATTCATGTAATGTAACAGGAGAAAGGTTTCCCATTACTTAGCCGGGAAGATATGTGGCCATGAAATAGGGATTAAGTGGAACGGAATTGACTGGGTGGTAGAGTTGTAGAAACACCTGTTTCTTCCACTTAGCTCCATGGAACAATATGCTACTACTGAAACATGGAAGAATTGAAATCTTAGATCAAAACACTATGTATGGATGGTATGAACTGCCTAAACAAGAATTCTTGAACAGCGAACAACCAGAGCTATTACTCACTACATCAAAAAAATTTCCATTAATGAAAGATGGAAATCCATTGGAAAATCAAAAATACGCATGTCGGATGAAATTGTTGTTGCTATCTGTTCCAATAATGAATCAACTGAATAACTAAATAAAATAGATAGACCTTTCTCTTCGTCTCAGGTCGATGGATCTTCTCAATTGGAAGATCCCCTATATGGATAATACACATTCCAGTTGACCGAGCCTAATTATAATTGTTTTGTTCCGAAGTCAAGATATCCACGGAGTGGTTCGCCCTATTCAGATATTCACGACCAAGAAGTACTGGATTCTCTTTAGGATAGGTCCTGAAAGGAGAAGGAAGGCTGGAATGCCACCAGGCGTCTATTATTTCATTCACCCGACCCGATAGTACCAATTTTGGTAACGTCCATCCAGTGCCAAAGTCACTGAATGGGTAAGTCACCAATCCCTAAAACGGACTATGTAATGTACTTTATCTGCTGGGTTACGGGGGGCATTTTACCAGAGGTTTAGATTGTATCAATCTACCCTTGTGTGATTCCTGTTGAATCATATACTGCGGGGCGCAGGGCGGACGATTTCAAAGCGGACTCCCCCTCCCCATTCATTAGATAGAGAAGATCGCCAAGATTTCGCGATCCGCTGCCGAACTTATTCCATTTCAATATTATGCCTTGAAGAGGCGTTCCTCGAACCTCCACGCTCTTTAGCACGAGATTTTGAGTCTCGCGTGTCTACCATTTCACCACCAAGGCGTTCATCGGAGTGAATCGTATTCCATAAATATGATATCTATCTAGTATGGCCAATTGGACTGAATGTGGTATGGCAGCAGTAGCAAAGGGGCACATTAATTAGTAAGGCAAGCTGTAAGAATAGCACTCGGAAATCTCTCTAAAACCAAAGCCCGGGAGACAACTGAGTGACTGTGGTCAAGTAGCTGTTAGTAAGAAGCTCCGGTTCACAAAAGGAAAGAGTCACTGACCGAGTGCAGTGGTAATACCGACAGAGAGAGCTCCCAACGGAAAGAGGTCCCTAATAGGAGAGAAAAAAATTCCAAAGGTATGAAATGACTCGATAAGAGGTCCTTTGGAAGAATGCGGAAGCACCACCAATGGCCAGGCACAAGGCTACGTCTGGCACTCTTGCAAGTAGGGAGTCCTATGCCTTTTTATATAAACAGATAAAAGCTCGAGAAGATCTTTCCTCATGTGGATTCAAAAAGCAAGGATCTGTCCAATGGATTTGCCTTGAAAACAAAGTCGTATTTGAGTTGGGAAGTTCTAGGAAAAAGGTTTGCCTACGGAGAAGACTTAATCAATTCACTTCGTGGATAAACTTCATGGTGTTATTCTTTTGGAATTTCCGGTGGGAAAGACCAGGGGAAGCATTGACACTATGGAAAGAATCTATCTCTGGCAAGGGCAAAAGCGATAGGCCAGATTAACGAGGAAAGGGGGACTGGTTCAACCTCAGGAATGAGAGCAAGCAAGTCCAGATTTGTTGTGCAAGTCACTGTCTTTATCCGATCCGATAAGATAGATCTGATGCATATATAGTAAAGAAAAGCTCTTCCGCAAGCCATTTGGGGAAATTCCCTAACTTTGAACGAAAGAATAGTAAGCTTCTTTCCTTGCTACTTGAAAGAATGCCTTGGCACACTCATACTAGAAGTCAAAGAAAGAACTCGGGTCTAAGCTCTCAACTTCAAGGAAGGCGTTCCTCGAGAGCAGAAATGTCATCTACCTTTCCAACGGAATCTTTGACCGACTAACGTGAGTTCTAGGAAAAGAGAGAGACTTTAAGCTAAAGAAACCACTTTTTTTTACCTAGACATTCTTCTAAGAGTTCAGGGCTAATAGGCCCAGTCTGATAGTTATTGGCTGAGAACATAGAGCGGGGAAAGTTCTGACTTTGTGGTTCCCTAAGAGCAGTTACCTCCTGTCCCGGAAAAGCCTAACCTGTCTAGCCGGAAAATGCCTCCTTTTTATTACCTCCAATAGATAAGTTCTAACACTGCAAGGTGTTATTCTGGGAGTGTTGCATGCCCAATAGAAATCTTTCTTAGACTTTACCCCTTACAGAGAGAATAATACAAACTTGAATACCCGAAACTCCAACGGAAGAACTCCGGCAAAGACTTCCACTATGAGCTCGATTGTTCCGCTTAGGGCCCGTAGGAATCTGAAGCCTTAGACTTCTTACACCGGGACAAATGAAACTACTATATCCGGAAAACTTCTACTCTGTCACTGTTTCCCGCGGCTTTTTTTCAATGGAATTACAGCGAAGTCGAGTATGGACAGAGAGGGTAGCTCCTTTTCGTCGAAAGCTTTGAAGCAGTAGCCACTCTCTGCGCATGTTCAATAAGATAGCAGCTCGATCGAAAGATATATCTCCGATCACTTTTTTTAAGCGAGCACCCTGCACACTGGATCGTAGGCAGCTGTGGCCGACCTGTAGGTCTTTTGTTCGGATTCTGATGTTAGAGACTCAAGGGGTTCCTCCAGTTTCGCTGAAGAAGCTAGGTTCCTCCTGTGACAGGCTTATTTCTCTTATGGTAGGGCAGTAGCAAGAAGCCTCCATAGGGGGTGCGACTCCTATGACTACTCAATCGATTAGCATAAACTAAAGGAAGAGGTGGGATTTCAAGGGTTAGCCGAGGAATTCAGTGAAGTTTCCCAATCTACAATCCTAGCCTCCCTAGCAGGTAACCATTCTCTACTCACTTCTTGGGGCACTTGGTATAAAAACCCCTCTCCTTTCAGTCGAGTGACTTCGCCCCACTCGGGGAAGGAATCGAAAGATAGTGAATGACAAAACAAGTGAGGGTAGTGAGACTTCAAATCTTCGAGTAGAATCGGTTTGTTTGCAAATCCCCAAGCTGTGGCACTGATGACTTTGTTACCTTTTCCCGATTCTTTGAATATTGATTATGCCTTTTTCCTTTCCATCTCCCTTTCCTTTCCAAAAATGATTGATTTGCAATTGGGTAGTAAAAGTGACTTGTTTCCAAAGATAGGGAGGGATAGGGGTCGCAAGGAATAAGTCGTTTTCTCAGGATCAGGTCCCTTCCCCCTTTATTTTCAGAAGTGTAGTACCTGTCTAATGCGGTAACTGATCTCATATCTCACATCTCGATCTCTCTCAATGGAAGCTATCTTGCTCAGTTTAGGGCGTAGGTAGGGGGATGCACTCATTGCTGCTCTCCGACCTTAACTTAAAAGAGAAGGTAGCTCAAGCAGAATCCGAATCGGCTAGCTCTCATTTATTATATGGTGGAAAACAGCCTGTAAGGAGGAACGGAGTTGGCTTCTCCCGTTGGTCAAGCAGGCTTCGCTCCTTGTGATTCATCTCGCGTCCTATGTACACACGTACTTGTCTCGTTTCGAGTGCTAGGACCAAAGAAATCCGAAGAATTCTACCAATAAGATCTTAACCAGCCATTGAGTAGTAGCTTTTGTTTATTCAACGGATCGACCAGAGAGGCCATTCTGCAACCTGAAAAGCCTTATTTGATTCTTTCTACCTATTCTATGCGTGCGTCTCGATAATCTTTTAGAAGAGCTTCCATGCCCCATCTTAGGTCCCAATTCAACTGCACCCGCTATAGCATTTCAAATAAGTGGTTATTGAGTTCACGGAACACAAACAGAATCTTGAATTTCGTATAGAAAGAAAAGATTCACTTCTATTCTCGGAGCTGAGGTATATGAAGAATGGCTTTTTTTTTTTTTTGTCCCTTTCGTCTAGTGGTTCGGACATCGTCTTTTCATGTCGAAGACACGGGTTCGATTCCCGTAGGGGATATCTACTCATTCTCGGCCGCTTTCAGTTAGTGTTCATTGATCGGGTGGATCTATATGCTTCGGGGAGTGAGACGAGGTGTAGCGCAGTCTGGTCAGCGCATCTGTTTTGGGTACAGAGGGCCATAGGTTCGAATCCTGTCACCTTGATGTCTTTTTTTTCGCTATGCCGCTCCGCCCGCCACAGCATATATATAAAAAAGAGGGAAGAAAGAACAACCGTTTGACTTTGGCACATGAGGTGGCGGGTTTGGCTAGGTAACATAATGGCAATGTATCGGACTGCAAATCCTGGAATGACGGTTCGACCCCGTCCTTGGCCTCTCCTTTCAGTCGAGTTGCTAAAGCACCTCTCTAAACAAGTGCTCGAGTCACTCCGAGGAACGCCTTTTCAGTCGAGTTGCTAAAGCACCTCTCCTTTCAGTCGAGTTGCTAAAGCACCTCTCCTTTGCTGTTCGAGTAAACAAGAAATGCTCGAGTTACTAAATACCCCTAACGGGGCCCCTCTCTGATAAAGAAAAAAACGAAAAAATCTCAAATTTATGAAAAATTATGTTATTAAAAATCTAGTTCGACTATTGTTACTCCTGCTCGGTAGTTCCGTAGCAGGTTTTTTCAAACGTTTTCTAGGATCAGAAGGAAGCGCTATTCTGACCACTACGTGCGTTTCATTCTTCGCACTGGTGGGCTTCCTATTTTTATTTCGAATTTATTACTTTCGTTTGAAAGGACCACTGAGGGAGATTCTCAATCTCTTCTTGGTCTTTTTCATCGCCGTGGTAATATCTTTGATACGGATCAAAGTCATCCACCTACTGGGTGGTCAGGCTTTGCCCCTGTTGGAGCCCATTATATGGGCTGCAGTAGGAGGGGGAGCACTTCCTTCTACGGGCCCTAACGGGGCGGAGAGCTCATCCACGTGGAAGGAGGATCCGTTTGAACTTCGAGTTCTCGAGGAATCATTCTCGGACTCCCCCCCGGCAGGGGAGTCCCAGACGGAAGAGAGTGAACCCTCGGTAAATCGGCGGGGTCCCGAGGAAGCTGGGCCTGCGCTTCCAGCTAATCCAGTCCCTTCCGGGGGGGACGAAGCTGGGCCATCTGTCCCCTATCCCTACAGAAGGGATGAAATGATTGGGGGGGATAGCGTGGAGGCGATAGAACGCCGCCTTCTGGCTCAATTTGCTTATCCCTCATACGAGGACATCCAATTAGCCCACATTCAAGCCGAAGACCTCTTCGAGGTCAAGGTAGAGATTGTGAAGGTAATGGCTGGCCTTGATCCAACGGGGGATTGGATGGGGCGGGGAGCTCGGGCCCTCGACAATCCCCGTACCGCCACGGGAGAGCACTCCTTGGAGCAGTTATACCGCCTGTTAAGTGCTCTAAATGAGCGCGGTAAAGAGGCCCCAGAATTTAAGGAACTCAAAAATAGAGTGTTCCTCAAGAAAGGCGGCCCTGGGGGGGACTCTATCGCATAAGTAAGCAAGCTACCTTTCGGGATGGGCTTTTGCTTCTTTCTTTATTTTTCGATATGCCGCTTCTTCGCCAGCAAGGAGCGAGAAAACAAAGTGGGCTGTAATGATGTCAGAATTTGCACCAATTTCTATCTATTTAGTGATTAGTCTGCTAGTTTCTTTGATCCTACTCGGTGTTCCTTTTCCATTTGCTTCCAATAGTTCTACCTACCCAGAAAAATTGTCGGCCTACGAATGTGGTTTCGATCCTTCCGGTGATGCCAGAAGTCGTTTCGATATACGATTTTATCTTGTTTCAATTTTATTTTTAATCCCTGATCTGGAAGTCACCTTTTTCTTTCCTTGGGCAGTACCTCCCAACAAGATTGATTTGTTTGGATTTTGGTCCATGATGGCCTTTTTATTTATTTTGACGATTGGATTTCTCTATGAATGGAAAAGGGGTGCTTCGGATCGGGAGTAAAGTGATAGGGCAAAAAATGGGGGGGGGGGAAAAGAAAGGAAAGAGAATAATGCCTACGTTTAATCAATTGATTCGTCATGGTAGAGAAGAAAAACGGCGCACGGACCGTACTCGAGCTTTGGATAAATGTCCCCAGAAGCTAGGAGCATGCCCGCGTGTTTCAACGAGAACACCGAAAAAACCGAATTCCGCTCCACGTAAGATAGCCAAAGTACGGTTGAGCAATCGACATGATATATTTGCTCACATTCCGGGCGAAGGTCATAATTCGCAGGAACATTCGCAGGTGTTAATAAGAGGAGGTAGAGTGAAAGATTCGCCAGGTGTAAAATCCCATTGTATTCGAGGAGTAAAGGATTTGATGGGAATTCCGGGTCGAAGAAGAGGCAGATCAAAATATGGTGCAGAAAAACCCAAATCGATATGAATGGAAGATGCCTCTGGAACTAGTTATCGGTAAGTCTTTTAGTAAGCGTATATAAACAGCTGTTTAGTGTATAAGCAATTCTTTAGTGGCTGCACCGAAAGGTACGTACGGTGGAGGTTGGTTGAAGATGATGTTACGCGGCGTTCAGAACCAGCCTTGAAGTGAATGAATTAGAAAGAAGAAGTAAGGAAATGAGACGACTTTTTCTTGAACTATATCATAAACTGATCTTCCCCTCCACACCAATCACGAGTTTTTCTCCATTCCTCTCGTATATCGTCGTAACGCCCTTAATGCTAGGTTTTGAAAAAGACTTTTCATGTCATTCCCATTTAGGTCCGATTCGGATCCCTCCGTTGTTTCCTTTTCCTCCCGCACCTTTTCCTCGAAATGAGAAAGAAGATGGTACACTCGAATTGTATTATTTAAGTACTTATTGCTTGCCAAAGATCCTACTTCTACAATTGGTGGGTCACCGGGTTATTCAAATAAGTCGTGTTTTCTGTGGTTTTCCCATGTTACAACTTTCGTACCAATTCGGTCGATCCGGAATGGATCGGTTAAACATTCCATTAGGGAGCCTGGTCTTGACTCTTCTGTGTGGTATTCATTCTCGTTCGGCTCTTGGAATCACATCCAGCAGTGGTTGGAACAGCTCGCAAAATCCAACCACTTCACCTACTTTATTGCCCCTAACCGTTTCTCGTACCTCTATTGAAACAGAATGGTTTCATGTTCTTTCATCGATTGGTTATTCCTCTCTGTTCGTATCTCTTTTTCCAATTTCGGTCTCGATTAGTTTACAAGATTAAATGGCCAATTCTCTTCTGGACCCTCGATTCTTTAGTTTTCCAAGAATGTTGAGCCGGGTATGTAAGCCATGTATCTAGGCGTTCCTCGAGAAAGAAGGGCTTTTGTTTTTTTGCATCCTGTATTGGTCTTGCAGCTATATATTAGAATAATAAATATTATTCTTGTCTTATATTATATAATACATAATATTAGAAAGATGGTACATAATATCTCATACACGTACATAAAGAAGTTCCTGCATATCCTCTCTAATAATGTAATTAAGGGCTAAGGGGGGTTTCTTGGGTACATTAAGACATAACTCGACATCCCGAAATCAAGTCGGCGGCTCTATTGCTCTCCCTCCAACAATGTGTGACTCTAAAAAAACAAACTGCTCTGGCATTTTCAGTGAAGCTCAGCAGCATATTTCGCGCTTATGGGGCTTGGAGTTAATCATCTTGACTGCATATAATGAGTCAGACTCTACCCAAAGGTTCCGAATGCCCATTCGCGAAGCCATCTCCCCCGTATGGCGGATTGCATAAAGTTCCACCTTCAAAATCTCTCTCCACTCAACCGTCTTCCGGAAAGCCCAAAGAGGCCGATAAAGTCTCTTTCTCTATCTCGGTCTCGGTTTAGCGATAGGTTGCTCTCAAACGATAGCCAAGTTTGATTTGCTGTTTTAGCCT
This sequence comes from Brassica oleracea var. oleracea, assembly GCF_000695525.1. NCBI lineage: Eukaryota > Viridiplantae > Streptophyta > Magnoliopsida > Brassicales > Brassicaceae > Brassica > Brassica oleracea. The sequence continues at coordinate 257,536 of NC_016118.1, read as the reverse complement.
GGGTACGTACACATACGCGTACTATAGAATCTAGATGTCTGATTGGTCTCCATAGCTTGATTTGCTTTCCTCCTAGCTGGATGGGTTTCTTGCTTTCTGCCTTGATTGAGAACCTCGAATCGTTGTTATCGTTTTTAGTAGAATTGGGTTCTTAATAATAGGCATGCTGTCTCCTCTTTTGATTATTCCTACACGCACGAGAGGAGCAGACGGTTTTTCGTTGATGGGCAGGTGATAAGATCTGTATTGGATAAGTTTCTTTCACCTGTACCATGATATGCCTGATTGGCTGTTTATAGAATTGGTCCAGGAATGCTGTCACTCAATTACTAGGTCTTCTTCCCACGTGTACGTAAATATAAGAGAGTGAAGGCTTTCACTAGCGCCTAACGTTTTAGCTAAGGGAAGCAGATAACAAGCGACGGAGGCGGGTAAGCGGAGGCGGGTAAGCGACGTATTAATAGTTAAGCGACGGAGGTAAGCGGAGGAAGCGTAGGAATCGGTTACTCAACTGCCCTTAGACTAGTGTAGCCCGATAGGACTCCTTTAAATGAGTCCGACGGCTAACAGCTAATACCTGCTATCTCGGCAACTCCTACCGATCAAGCAAGGAAGAAAGCAACTCTCGCTGGAGGGACAACTCCAGCTCAGGCAGAGCTAACCATTGAAGAACTAACTGATAGAACTACAAGAAACCAAAGGAAGAAGGTAGATACTTAAGTTAACAGTCAAACAAAAGAAAGCAAATGAAGGCACAAAGAAGGAACAAAGGAACAGACCTTAGAGAAGAAGGAGAACAGTCACAGATAGATTCAAAGCTAAGGAGGAAACGAGTAAAGAAAACAGATGGCATCTTATATAGAGTATAGAGAAAGATTCTCACAATAAAAACAAGAAGGAGAATTTGACTCTTCAACCGGAACCCGCGCCTGTGCGCCTACCGAGCTAGCAACACCCCCTCTTTCTCCCCCACAGAAGGACAGTGATATAACAACCCTTAGGTTACAATCAACCATGAATTCCAACAAGGAGAAGCCAAGGAACAAGACATACCGAAGGAGGGCCTAGCTAGTCTAATAGGACAGGTAAAGCAACAACCGAGAGAGGCCTTGGCCTTTACATTTTCAGCATCCCGGGCTCCATTCGCCCATCAATCAATAAATGGACCACTAAATATAAATAGGAGTCGAACCGGTGACGTGTATTCAGCAACACCGGAGAGGAACACCATAAGGAAACTTCTATACATATCCGGTAACAGACAAAAAGCACTACTTGAAATAATCACTGATAGAGCTATCGGAGAACAATAGAAACAAGGCGTACCGAGCGTACCATAGAAAGACACGTTCGACCACGGAAAAATGTATTGCGGAAAATTCCCCACTGCTGCCTCCCGTAGGAGTCTGGGTCCCTTCGCTCCACTATGACAGCTAAACCAAGTAAAAATCTTCATCTCTCTGTAAGCCACTAAACGGGTTCTACACCTAAATAGGTTAAGGTAGGGTATTTTTTAGAAAAAGCTACCTTAGCACAAGCGCTAAGCGATAATAATACTTTTCTGAACTTGACGTGAATCTTATGCCAGTCATCAAATTTCCAGATGGTGGTGCCCGAGTGTCAATATTTTTGCAGTCCATAGGGAATGCATTTCGAAAGCATCTTTTCGGCGATAAAGGAGCTAATCTTTTAGGTGAGAAAGCTACAGAACAAGTCCTCAAACGAAGTGAGGGGAAGCAAGTGAAGAGAGCGGAGCGGGTGAAGAGCACTTTCTGCACTTTTGAACTTAAAGAAGCCAGCGCTTCTCTTGATTAGTGAAATGATAAGGGCACTAGCACGAGATCACTGAAACCTCGATTTCTACTACGGATATTAATCCTATCCTACCCGTCTTATAAGGGCTACGACCAGAATCGAAGTAAGAAAGAGAGGAAGAAATGGATATACATAGTCTATATCTTATTTTTCCCTAATCTTATTAGCCCAGCAAGGAAAGATATGGCAAAGAACAAGATAACAAACAGTAAAGCCACTTATCTCTTTCATGAGCAAGGGCAGTTGGCGGGGAAGCAAGAAGAAATCCAAGTGGCCAGCTGAAGTGGAATTGGATTATTAAATCCGGCTTATTGTTATTTCGAGCAATGTATAAGGCAACTCTCCAATCGTGGGAAGACGCTGCAGTTCACCGAGAATGACGAGAGACCTACTCTCTCCCATCCCAGGAATCATTCAATAGAGAGAAGAAGGAGAACCGAAGATATCAAGCTTGGCTGCGCTGCCCGTCGCATCGGACTCCCAACGGCTAAGAGCGGGAACCATGATTAGCTTAATGCCTTTCGGCTATAGGACATTAGACTTCTACCGGCTACCGGGAAAAAGATTAGACTAGATCAAAGGACTAGATCGATCAGCAGCCGTAGCTGCAGTAGAAAAAGCAGTAGTTGGAGTTGGTACTTCAACCGGTTCTTTTACAGTCCCACCTTCATAAGGAAGAACTGCCTTGAAGGGTAAGGCAGGTCAAAAGAGTGGGCATCTT
>NC_016118.1:240000-250000 GCF_000695525.1 Brassica oleracea var. oleracea | reverse complement strand
CATCCTTTTGTCGCCCGTTAGCAAGACCGAAACTAGATGCGTCAAGCTGCCTAAGGTCTTGACCACCTCCTCTTATTTAAAGGATAATAAGTTGTACCATAAAGTGCAAACGAGACTCCGCATCTAGATCAAGTTACCTTTCAAACAGCGTATTCTCGGCATCAATGCACCAACCCCTGGCAAGATCCGATCGGAAATAACCCAAGAAGAATTAGAAGAGTGGCTTAAAAGCTCCTTTAAGCCATAAAATTTCCCTTCATTTATACGAGATTCATATTTCTTTTTTTTGATTTCACTAATAGACAGATTGTATTACTCCCGCACCGGAACTCTTGCTTCTTGGCCAAGAGAGGCTTCTCGCTGCAATTGATTCCTAACACCTGATCGGCGATTGTGAAAAAAGAATAGGAGTCCTTTAGCCTTCGGTCAATAGGATGAATTCTTCCCTCTAGTGGGTCAGTCAGTCTTGAAATGTGTTCCATAGAATAGAAGAGAAAGGGCCCGGGGTAAAGAAAGCAAGCAGGCCAGAGTAAGGAGGAAAGGTTGTACCCTGCAATTCAATCTTTTACACCGATGTAGCGTACTAAAACGCGGGAAATAAAGTTGTGATAACAATAGTCAAAGGGTACTCATAATGGTGGGGGGTCTTTTTCAAATATGGAATTGTCACCCTATTCTGATATACGAGAGGAATTCACCTTTGATTGTGCGGCTTTGTTTAAGCTGCTGCGCTTTCTAATCCGCTTCGAAAGGAGAACAGAGAGGCTAAGGCTAACTAACTTACATGATTTCAACTATACCTGAAAGGTGAACAAGAAGAGTGTTCACTAGTAGCTAGTATTGAAAGAAAAGCAGCCGTTCCTTCGCTGCTTGCTTTGCTTCAAGCTCCCGAGAACTGCTTCGATTTCGACGGATGGATAGTAGTACCTGAAAAGGAAAAACCGTAGTCTTTTCCGCAGTCAATGTGTAGTCATTACTCAATCAAGATCGATAGCCCAGATTTTCATTTTCTATTATACAGCCATTCTTTTAGCCAGGAAGGGCATCCGCGCCCCATAATTCTGTTCAAAGGAAAGGATAAGGCGGGTTGTTATGTTAGTAACCTCCGTATGGGAATGAATCTCAGTCTTTTCCTTCTTTGCCCACCGGTGTTAAAACAAACTAAAGCATAAAGACGGAGAAGATAAAGAGAGCTTCTCACTTCATGGAATGAGATGCAAGTTCTTGCTCGACTTCTGGGGTTCATTAGCAAAAAAAGCTATTGAATTAGCTGCGAGAGAGGTATTGTACCATAAATACCGAAGAAAGGATCAAATGGCACGATTGATGACTTTTATAGTCTTTACCACGCGAGAATTGAATAAATAAAGAAGATGGCTTCTACCCCTGCCAGTATTCTATTCCCACAACAGCGGAACAAACTTCGAAGTTTTCCTGGTGGAAACGAAGCAACCCCGCTACGCGCCTTTATTCACTGGACTTGCTTCACTTGCTTTGCTCCAAGGAAGAAATAGTGACAGCTTACGATGCAAGACGGGCTCACTTCCCTCGTTCGAATGGGGAAATAGGAAGGAAGAGTTCTATCCGATAGGCTAATTGCAGTCTTTTAGGTGATAGCAGAGCTCTTCCGTGGGAAAGTACCTACCCATATTGAATAGAAGACTCGCACCTTAGCTATTCTATGTGATATTCCTTGAGCTGGATGGTTATGGCGACCTATGCCACTCTTGCCTGCCCTATTGGCTTCCTATCCCCTTTTCTCCAGAACAGGGGGAGCTTCACATAAGGCAGGAACGAGCGTAGACAAAGAGGAGAGTTTTTGAATATATCCGATATGACAGAAAAGTGCAACTGTTCATTTTCCCGGGCATGAAAGACCGGAAAAATGGCATAATCTAAATGGCAATCCGTGGGCAAAGAGGAACCCGAAAGCTCAGTCAAAGGCGGAATGAGAGTGAAACAGAGTACTCACGGTTTGAAATCGGATGGTAGCTTGACTTTAGATCAAACTCTAGGTATAGCGTTGCGTTTGCATCGTCTGACTTGTACTCTAAAATACAGTTATTGAGCTTTCCCGGGAATTGACTCTCGTACTGGACACCGAATAGGTGGACCCTCGAACGGGATACGCTCCGACTTGGTATCAATCTTTCTCAGCTGATGGCTACTCGTTGATTCAGGAAGAATCTTGAGTAATGCGCAGAAGAAGCAGCCCGGCTAGCCACTCAGTCGTACCTGCCAGCCGTCTACGACAGGCTTCCCCGGCAGGTACTCCATCCCTACACATTCAACCATAGGAACAGAAGCTACGCCAGCAACCTATTCTCAGAATGCCTATTAAGAACATCAGGAAGGTCTTTGGTCGGATACAGACATGGCAACGTATATGAAGTCGCGATTAAGCTGCCTAAGCATAGATCCAACGCGCTACTCAAGTAGGCGGGAAAGAAATGCCCTTCTAGCATTGCCACTTCCTTCAAGCTGCTCTTTCTATAAGCTATATTCCAGTAGTGATTAGAGAAGGAATTCATGAGTGACTGACCATTCAACCTTTCCTTCGTATGAGACCGGACATGCCAGCGAATCGAATAGCGTAGGAAGTCAACAAGTCTTAATGGTGGAAAGCTAGAAAGGGAAAAAAGCATTAGTTTCAGGTTGTTTACATACTCGACTAAAAGGAGGAACCCCTCGGGCTAATAAAGTATGTAACTGGCTTAAGAACAAGAAAGCAAGAAAAAGGTATGAAGTTCTAATTGTACAAAACTATTATTACTTCATCCGCTGTGAATAGGCTGAAGGATTTGGATCTTGTCTCTTTGAATCTGCTTTTAAGGCAGAAAGTCAGAACTAGAAACTTTCTCTTGAGATATCCCCATACGTTCCCTTGTGTTAAAGAGCTGTATAATAAGTCCTAGCTATCTGATAATAGCAGTCTTGTTGCTATGGGCTTAGCACTAGTCTGCAATACTCAATTCATACCAGCAGTACGGTTGCTAACTTGTCTTTCAAAGTTGCCCTGGTGTATATACCGGAGTACTTCGAGGTACGCCAGTAGGCCGCCTATTAGTGTATAGATCCTTCCCTCTTCTATGAAGTTGAAGTGAAGCAAGCGAGCCTCTCGATTGAGGGAGACCGATCTGAGTCAGTTTATCCAGTATTTTAGGAAATGTTCGGGATAGATTCACGTTTTCCCGGTCTTTTTGATATAAATTAGCGCTTTTGTGGTACGGGTGGAGGAGGAACCCGTTCACTCAATCCCGGGGAAACAACTCCCCTTAGCCTTAGTTGGAAGCTAAACCAAAGTGAAGCTTGTAGGCTCGTAGAGAAAGCTATTTTGCAGGTATACCCATAGATCCATGTTCCTGAACAGTCTCGGAGAAGGCCACCAGCACCCGACTTACCAGAATGTCCCGTTGCAGCACCATGCAAGAAAAGGTTCCTCTTGGAAGCACCATCCGTATTGAATTTGAACCAGCCAATGGAAGGAAATTCCCAAAACTCAAGAACCTGAGCTTATAAGACCAAAACAACTTGGACCTGCCGAATAGACTAGAAGACGATATCATAGTTCTGAATGGCGCGCACTACCTGATGATAGGGAGTGCTCTGTCGCGTTCCATTCGTTTCGATTTCATTTCAATATAGGGCAAGTCCTTTTTCCGACAGAAGGAGTGGTCGTTTTGGGTGACAGAATAAGATTCCCCGGATCTCCCTCAATCTCAAATCGACGACGAGAGATTCTACCACGCTCACTTTTACGTAGCTTCACTTCTTCTTGATCCTGCTCCATTGGAGTTGGTTCATTCAGTGTGTCGCTCCCACTTGCCCCAGGAGGCTGAGTACCTTCGTTCCTCTTCCGAGTGGTCGAGTTGCTAAAGCAACCTCCTCTACTAATTAGTTGAGCCAGTCAGGCCATCCGATCCCTTCCCTACCTTGGCTTTATTCTGGGGATTGATTGGCAGTTGAAAGAGCTGCTCGAAAAGGGTAATGGTTGGACCTAGCTTCCCTGGTTTGGTTGGCTTGGGAATTGGGAATAGGCTAGTCGAGGAACGCCTTGTTTTCTTATAAAATCAAAATTGGTCAAATTAGGTACTGTTACTTGGGAAGGTTAGTTATAGTGACATCCTTTGCTTACAGTCCCGAAGATTAGCTAGACAAAGAAGCTTCCCTAGCTAAGATGTACGATGTCTATTAGTGAAAGGCTACATTCCAGCTTAGATAGAAAGCGAAAGCTGTCCAATTCAAATTGCTAACATGCTAAGACTAGTACTCCTACTAGGCGAAATGGCCCTTCTCCCTAGGTAAAGGAATTGACTTGCTAACAGCCTTTATATAATATATGCAACTCCTTCTCTTCCGAAAGAGCTTACTTTTTATGGCATGAGCTTGTGAAGTCCCACAGCGGATATTCCTCCTACAGCTGATTCGATACCATCCATACAAGCAGCGGATTCTACCCCCCTTACTTGATTCATCGGAGATTGACGGGTGTGATCCCACAAAGTTTTTTGAAAGGGTAGCGGGTAAGACCTCTAATGCCGTGAGTGGAATTAGTCCTAGGCGCACTAGATAAGAGTCAGTAAGAAAAATGCACATTATCTTTCTCTTTATCGCTGGGAAAAGAGCTTATTACATTACATCTGTGCCAAGCTTAGGAAAGCCGGTAATTCCTTCAATGCGGATTCTGTGCATCAATTCCTGGCCGTAGTAGGTATGGGGCTCGCTTCGAAAGAAAGAACTATTCTTTACACAATTCTAAGTTTAAAGACCTTTAGAATATTATTCTTCCCTTTTCCCGCCTTAGGAACACTCACTTCCGTCGACGAGAAGGGAAAGGGCGCAGCTCCGACAGTTTTTTTCTCTTAAGTTGGAATCCCATAGATGAATAAAGTCAGGGAATCTACATGTGTTAAGCACCATTTAAGAGAAGCTAGCGTCCGATTCCATGCTTCCCTATGCTATAGAATAGAATGACGATGTCTTTGCCTGTCTAGTTAATAAATCTCTTTCGTTGGAGAAGGAGCTGGGATCTTATCCGCGTTGCTAATATTTGGGTGGAGGTTAATCAATAGGGGAATCAGCTGGTATTTCATCTTCCTCTATAATTTTTTGATTTCACGGACATCATTCATTAAACCAAACAAGGACCAGTCGAAGGAGTAAATTACCTCTTTGTACATATACTATACTCATACCCCTATTACGATACAGATTCACCCTATCTTGCTTTCACGGTGAACGACCTGCTTTGACCGGGAACCAAAGAGCCAATACACCAACAACCAAGGAACGGGAGTGGGTGGTCCCTAGGAACGCCCTTCTTTGAGTAAGTCCTTGGTCTAAGTGCTGCCCTATCTAGTTATCCCGGTATCGGTCTTTCAATAGTCTCTGGCGTTCAGACGCTAGTTATTGAGCTCCCCTGGTCTGAGAAGGTAGCTCTCCTAGTAGCAGTTGTCATTGCTACTCTACTATGGACCAACCTATCACCTATCCTTGTACATAACTGCATTTGTAATAGAATAGGTTCTTCTTTCTCTGTGCTATATCCCAAAGGCTTTCATTCGTAGCATCAATCAAGTCAGTTTATGAAGGGAAATCCGTTGAACAAATCACTCCGTGCCTCCCCTCAAGCACGACAGATTTACTTTGATAAGCGCACTAGCTGACTACGAGATCAGTCTCACCTCGAGTTCGACTACGGAACGGAACCCCACCCGTGCTTATTGATTGATAGAATAATACGTATATAAGAAGAAGGCTGCTTTGTGGAGTGATCTTTCTCGAAATGAATTAAGTAAGGGCGCTATGTTCAGATTCTGAACCAAAGCACTAGTTGAGGTCTGAAAGCCTTATGAGCAGAAGTAATAAATACCTCGGGGAAGAAGCGGGGTAGAGGAATTGGTCAACTCATCAGGCTCATGACCTGAAGATTACAGGTTCGAATCCTGTCCCCGCACTAAGTAAGGGTTTCATTCTGCATCACTCTCCCCGTCGTTCTCTCATTTTCATTTTATCTTGTGACTCATTCTCTTCTTTCTTTTCGTCTGTTTGTGCATCTTTCTTTCTCCCATGCTTTCCGTCGGTCAAACCAACGATTCTCTTCTCAAAGTAATAGAGAGATCCTTTTCTAGTTAGACTTCTATCAATGCAATGAAAGAACCATCCCTTCCTATTAGTTTGTCCTGTCAGATAGAAAGAAAATTAGACCCCCAAAAGAGAAAGAGCCCGTTGGGGGGTGAAGGGGTGGGGGTTTACATACAACCGAGACAAAGTGGTTTATGATTGAATCTCAGAGGCATTCTTATCATTCAGTTTCCTCGTTCTATTTAATGAATAATAATTGATTCTTGGTCTTTGTAAAGGTGGGATACCTGACATCTTTCTATGTCTTTTTTTCCATTTTTTATTTACACATCTTTCCCGATTTCGAGGAAGAGAATTATACAAGGGCTTTGCAAGTTGTATTACAACTTTATCAGTTTCTTTTGAATTTTCGCCTCTTTACAACTAAAGAAGAAAAAGAGGCAAAATTGCTTTTATTACTAACCTTTTTTTTTCTGTCGTATCGACTCTGTTTCTAAAAAACGTCGTAAGTATCGAGGGTATTGTCTTCATTATGTTTCCTCTTTTTTGTTTATTAATTTGATTTTTTCCATCGGACGTTCTTCCTTGTGCGATTCTTATCTTCTATTCATTGGAAAAGGGACCTCGCGCAATGGGCCTTTTTTCTTCTTTGTCAGCTAATAACATACTATCTTTTTTGCTTCTTTTTGGAGGAACGCCCCCAAAAATCCCTTTGTCCCTTTATCATTCTGAGTGTTTATTTTTGGTTTCTAGGAAAAGGCTATTATGGTGAAGATTTTCTGCGCGAACCGGCGCGGCTAACCGCCATGGTGTCGGGTGCTTGCATCATTTTCCTTTGCTTTAAGAGACGAGGAAAACTTGCTTTTTTTTTTCCGTTTTTCATTGATTTTCTATCGAGTACTGGTATAGGGGTTTTTTCGATAGCTTCGGCGCCGGGAGGAGAGAACATATCATGCCCCATTCCCTTTGTTTTTCTAGCCTGTCATTTATTTATTTTTTGGGGTTTATTCCTTTTTCAAAGGAATATCCGGGCGGAACGACAACCTTTGGTCCCCTTACTCTTTGGAGCATTGCTCTTTTTTCTTCCTTACTTTCCAAACCTGGAATGGCTAGAAGGGTGGATCGAGGGACTCGACCTCTTTCTTCTTTTATTGGGAATTCTTCTATTTGTGTGCGGCGAGGAAAAGAAATGACAAGAATATGGATAGGTTTAAACTTTGGAGTTGGCTTATAGAAAGATGGACAGTAAGGATCGCGTCATTTTTGTTGCTTAGTGATGAAGGTGGAGGCTGACATGGTCTATCTGTTATATAGCATTTTTTCGGTGTCTCAGGGGGTGTTCCTATTTTTGATTTGGCTAGAGAGGGGCCAAAGTAAGACAGTGAAAGAGTGTAACTGCCGTTTTCACGTACCGAAAGGCAGGCCCTTGTATCATGCTTAGTTTGCTTTCGTTTGGCTTGCTTCCATGATATAAGGGGAAGGGGAGTGGTGAGGAGGGCCCCTTCAAGCAGACTACTTTACTAGCTTGAATTCATTCAAAGTACAGGAACTGCTTTAACAAAAGGGCTCGAACTACAGTGATCTGAGACCTTCTTCCCTTAGTCTGGGAGGTAGGTTATGTAGGCGACAACCTTTAATAGGTTGTTTCGATCCCAAAGGGCAAAATAATCGATGAGTAGTATGCCTGGTAAGAACCTTCTCAAGTAGAGAAAGATCATTTTTTATAAGAAAGATGCTAAGGCCGATATTCCTGACGTTAAGAATCTCCTCTTATGCTTCGCCAGCACCCAATAAGGACCACTTAGTGCATTACTAATGACCACTGGAGAAGATCCTTTGCCTCTGCTCCTTGATAGAGCCGCTCAAGGAGTTGCTTCTTTTATCGCTTTACTATTTTTGCTTCTTTGCCAATCGAAAGAGGAAGAGATTGCCATACTGTTAAGGATACATTGTCCATGTCTCTTCTCTATGAAGGCTGTTCCTATTCATATTCAAATTGTTAGATAGCTTCTATCTTTCAGTTTATATCTTTGGTTCTCGAGGTTCTCAAGTTTCAATCCAGATGTAATGGATTGTATTTCAACCTCGGGATAATAACTATATGGGTAAATTGCTTGACGATCTATCCAAAAGGAGCCGTGTCCATGCGGTTTTCCTCTCTCGCATAGAGCCAACCTTACTCTATGTGCTGTCCTGGGTGGGCTACCATCCTTTTCCATTCCACTACTTTACATGTTAGCTCGTCTCTGTCTTCGTCTTTGTGTCTGCCGATTCAATTGATGCTGCTCGTCCGTCAGGATGGCTCGACGTGGATCCCTGTTTTTATTCCTAGTTCCACCTTCTTGACATAGTTTCCGTCTCTTGAATACCAACTTTCTGCAGGGGTGGATTGAGCGGTGGCAACGTCCGAAAGGTATGATTTTGTAGTAGATGGCCCCTTCCCTTCCTGAAACGGCTTAAGAGCGCCTCGCCTTGGTCGGCGAGAAGAAAGATAGAAAAGAAAGAAGGTATGAAATCCTTAGCTCCACCACGTGTTAAGCATACGAGAATTGAGACTGCTACCAGCCCCGGGAATTCCATAGCTGTTAGCTCTGACCCCATCCAAGGTACCTTGAAATGACTAGGAGCTCGCATGAACCCATATCAACCCATCTTCAATCAAGAGAACCGGAACTAGCTGGAAGAGAAAAAGAAGTAGATTAGGACTGCCTTTTAGCATTAGCTGGCAGGGAACTCAGAGAGAGTTCGGCAGGAAGGGAAGGAAATCTTCAACTTAAACTTCAACTCGCGTAAAGGGAGAAAGAAAAGAACTGGAAATGCATAGGACGATTAAATTATGAATGAAAATCGCAACTACTGGTACAATAGATACATACCGGTACTACTGGCCCACTATCGCTAGACGGAATGACACTAGCACTCTTAGCTCTTTAGCTATTACGCTTGGTAGTAAGGCGAGGAATGATAGCAAGAGTGCTTTACGAGAAAGAACCCCCTTTTTTTCTTTGACCTTGACCTAGCCCTTGCTTTGCTCGTTTGACACCTTGACTGGCTAACTAAGAGACTAGTACCCTTTCTGACTGAACCTCTGTGTTGCCACTTTGGTAAGGAAAGTCCACTAACCGGGCATAGTACCTCGTTAGCAGGACCACTATTGCTCCTTTTAAAGCTTTGTGCTCAAGTGATCTGGGAGGGTGTCAAACCTCCCCCAGCCCCTTATTCAGGGGATGGTGCCAGGGAGTTTGAACTGTTAACAAAAGATTTTCTCGATACAAAGAAGAGCCCCACTCCTAGAATAGTTAGCCACTCAGTCCACAGATTCGGCTTAGTGAAAATAGCCCTAGAAAGATCAAGGTGCGGAAGGAGAATTTCCTCCGTTAATGATAGCTATACCATAGAGTTTTCCATCAAGGAAAGACAATGCCTTCTCTTCTCCATCCTCCAGGTACCAGGGAAGAGCTCTATATTCCGGGTCCAAGGATGATGGTTGCAACGCCCCGCGCTTCCACCAACAAGAGGTGCGGGGGATGGTGATACCCCTTGAAAGACATAACTAACTTACAAGACTGAAAATGAAAAGTAAACTAACGGAACAAGGCGCCGGAGGAACCCCTTTCTAAAAGTCTAAGAGCTAGAAGGCGGGGTACAGCGGTTGCTTCCTGTAAGATTTGAATAGTCATGGCCTCATGGTCAAGCCAGAAAGGAAAGAAAAAGTCTATATCTTCTGTCCTCTCTATTACTCGCTCCAGGTATTACACTCGTTGGGCTCAAGGTAGCATTACTAAACCTATAAAGAGCGGGATGCTATTCTAAGAGGAATTTACTGTAAAATAGATATCTCTTTGCTCTTCAGCCAGTAAGTCTGAAAGCAAGTCAGTTGTAGGCCAGACCTGTCATCAGTAGTTCTACTTTTGTA
>NC_016118.1:177500-235000 GCF_000695525.1 Brassica oleracea var. oleracea | reverse complement strand
GGTCAGACAGAATTCTTATCTTAGTGACTCTTATCCAATCTCTTTAGGGAGATAATGACTCATGGGTATGGGTCAGGACAGTATGAACTTCGAGGGTTCAATGCAGCTAGAGAGCTGCTGCACCTACGCTTCTCTGGCTGCAGGAGATGGGGTCTCGATAAAAGGAAAGGGATGAGTTCATTCTCTGGAATGGTCTCGGAGATGGCTTCTCTTCCCTCGGATGGAGCATCTGACCTTCCGTTGGAGATGCAATATATGGGGTTCCATGGATCCATTAGTTGGTTCCGGTTCCTCGCTAGGGGAGAGAGCAGCCTTTCAGGAGGAACCTGTGACACCTGCACGGATGCCTGGCTGGAACGATTTGACAACGAATTCAATCTTGTCTTGGATGCCCACCCTACAGGATAATATCCATTAGAATCCCATCCCCTATCTTCTTTTGTTCTGCTTCTCGTAATTTTCCTTGTTGCTTGGTTGGATACCCTTCGCCCTGACCTTTTCGAAAGGATTTCAAGCCATAACACGCCCTACGTTCCTATTAAGATAAGAAGAAGGGGATCTCGTAACGACCCCCCGATCCTCACATAGTAGTTTAAGGGAAGAGAATGGAATGACTCGCAAAACAGCGTAGCAAACTACAAGCGAACGAACGAGCAGAAACAAGCTAGTCATGGGTGTGGTTCCTCTCCTTTCAGTCGAGTTGCTAAAGCACCTCGACGCTGCCAAGCTCTCTGTCTTGGTTAATGGTTCTCCAAAAGGATATTTCTCATGTTAGGCGGTGTGAGACAGGGGGATCCTTTATCCCCCGTTGTTATTTTGTATTGCGGAAGATGTCTTATCACGGGGTCTTACCGGGCTTAATCACCTGGGCATTCTTTCTTCAATTACCGAGACCTGGACATACAAAGATCTAGGCAGCTCATCTTCTTCTAACGAAGTCAGATCTTTTTCCATACCATAACGTATATAGAATCGATTTTCTTTTCTGATCGCTAGCCTGCCGGGCCGCCCCCGCGATCAAACTATCAATCTCATAAGAGAAGAAATCTCTATGCCCCCTTTTTCTTGGTTTTCTCCCATGCTTTTGTTGGTCAACAATCAAACCAACCACTAATTCTTCCTTCACTACTAATACAGGAAGAAGTCTTGTCTTCTTCTGTTCGGAATCCATTTTTTTTTATCAAAAGAAAGACTCAAAAATAATATAAATAATAATATATAGAATATAGAAAGAATTGCTTAAATAACTCAGCGATCTAAAATCATAGTCACGATCTACTAAAAGTCAAGTTGAGCACCCGGACCAGAGGTGGCCGAGAATCTTATGTCAAAAGGACTAACGACGATGAAAGAGGAGAAGGAGGAGTAGGAGGAGTCAGACGGAATCAAATGATTACGAGATAGACAATGAGACCAGGGAGAGCAAGAGCACTTAGACAATTCACTTTGAGTACAGGAAAGTCTGCTGGTAGGAATTCCTCAGGGCGTATTACGGTTTTTCACCGAGGGGGTGGCTCGAAGCGATTGCTGCGAAGAATTGATCTGAAACGAAGCACTTCCTCTATGGGCATTGTAGAGAGTATAGAATATGACCCTAATCGTTCTTCTCAGATCGCTCCAGTACGATGGATCAAGGGGGGCTGCCAGAAAAAAATGAACACGATCGAGGAGTTAGCTCCGCCGCGCAAGATCCTCGAACCTACCACGAACACCATCAGCGGCCTCTTTTCGTTCTCTTTCCTGCCCGGGAAGGTGGATCAAAGAAAGGTAGCTTGCTTCTCTCCTGGACTGATGGCCGCTTATGTAGTGGTCGGCCTTCCTACCGGAATGCCTCCTTTGTCTTCGTATAAGAGCGCCTTTGCTAGTAAGGGCGCAGGAAGCACAAAAACTTTAGTGAAGGACGTCTTCTTCTCTGCCTTCTCCTCTCCAAAGGCCAAGAGAGAGACTGCATCCCTTGCCTTCGCTAGCTCTTTTGGTTTCCCAAGGATAGCGGTAGCTGGGGTTCCTACCGCTTTCTTCGCTCCGCGAATGAGACAGAAAGTGAGAGGAAAAAGCACGTTCTCTCTTTGCGAGGTCCGAAAGTGGAGAACGCATAGCATTCTCTGGGCACATAGGATCAAAGGTAAAGCAGGGCTTTCTTGGCAGAGTTTTAGGCGGCAAGATACTTTAGGGCTTGTTGGAGCTGCTGGGCATAACAAATCGAAGCCGAAGACGGATCAAGGTAGCTTGCCTGCCAAGCCGATAGGCGAAAGGGCGAAGCAACTCAAAGCTCTCCGGGGTTTGAGGGCGAAGGATGGAGCGTGCAAAGTCGATCGTGCACCTGTCGTGTGACCCGTTGGTCCTAAGCAATGTCTTGCGCGAAGCGACCCACCTAGAAAGAGCTCTCCTTTATCTGGGGGCACTAATAAAATGAAACTTCGATCAGATGCGGGTATCAAATCCCGCCGCTGAGATGTCCAGCGGATTCCTGGGCTTTGATGAAAGGCCGGCCACCTTTTTTTACGGAGAGCAAAAGGCCCGGGGCATAGCAGGATGAACCAATGTGAATGAGTGTAAGCTTCGTTGCCCGAACACGATTGGTGCTGACCACACTAGGTGCTACCGCGGTAGCAAGAGAGGCCAGGCAATGACAATTGAGAGGTTGTCACTGAACATTTCTAGTCACACGGGAAGAGAGGTCCAATGGCAAGGCCATACGCCCGTTTGGCTCCTCGCGGAGTATAGCTCACATCCAAATATCATATCTGATTGGGGAACGGGGCAACACCCATGAAGCTCCGGCGGAAAGGGAAGGCCTGCCAGGCCGTATGCCCATGGGTGCAGGATTCTTCGAAAAAGCGCGGGCTGACTCGGAGACCTGGGACCTTGGCTTAGCAACGAATGAATATTTCTCCTCGAGCTTTCTCTGCCAGCGGCTTATGTAGTGATCGGCCAGCTCGCTAAGCTTCGCTTCGGAGGAACCTAGCTTCTTCAGCGAAGCTGGAGGAACGGAGTTGGCTTCTCCCGTTGGTCAAGCAGGCTTCGCTCCTTGACTTTATTTAATAAGGGAAGGGGAAAGTCTTTACTTAGTAGTCGGCATTATAGAAGCGGTTTGTCGAGTCTACGAAGCTTTCCTTCTTGTAGTCGGCCCGTAATGCCTCCCTTCATTTGCTTGCCTCCTTCCTTACTTTTCAGAGAAGCATTTTACGACTATAAAGGGCGCTGTTCACCTTTTGAAACTTAGCTACACCGGTCACGACATCTTGTTGATATTGAGGACTTTCGCTGACTGAATCCATAAACCTAGAAAGTCACCGTCACTGGTACTTTTTTTGACTCGATAGGTAGGTATTGGTGGAGCTTGCGTAATGTAGTTGTAGTTAAGGTTGCATTGAAATCTTTATTTTTTTTGAAGATCTACTGAACAAAGGCGAACGGGGCTCCCAAGGCGGGACGTCTGGCAGAATGCTTGGCCTCCTGCGCTGGAAGCGAGACCCGAAGGGTGAGCTTCTGGCGGTTAGCTTCTAGAACTTATAATAGGCATTAGGCATTCTGAGCTGGAAGGAGGCAAGCAAAAGGCCGACCACTCTATCATTTCCCATTTCTGATGGGAAGGCCGACCACTACACGGACTCTATAACAAGTCATGAGCGATATCGAAACCAAGCCTTCGCCTATAGGCTTGGGGATGAAAGCCAGCCCGACGAAGGCCTATGATAGAGTAAGAAAAAAAGTACGTTAAAGTGACGAAGTCACTTAGCCGTCTACAAAGGGAAAGGCGTCGGTACGGAGTCACCGTCAGCTGTGGATATAGACTATACTATAAGGAACGGAGTCTTAAACTATGGACCGAGACTACACTAAGGAACAAGGAAGCTTGACTGAGCAAAGAAGTCAAGAAACGAAGCTGCTTCTCTAATAGCCCCGGAGGGCGAAGGCTTTTTAAAAAAGTTTGATTCCTGGAGAGGGGGCTTCAAGTTCTTAGGAAGAGCCGTACGAGGCAGCTCACGTACGGTTCGGGAGCCGAGCCCCTGCACAGGGGCTTAGGTCAACACTTATATAATAGCCAGTCATCAATTAGAAGCAGGCAAAATGGTGATGAATTGCGATTGGTCCAAACCTTCGACCAGCTCCTTCTCGCAATCCGCCCAGAATGACCATCCTAAGCCCTTATTCACTGTGTGAAGAACGGGGCAGTCCGCTGGAGTGTAGGCTTCTTGGCCACGCCCCCTGCTTATAGATACGAAATACTTGAGATAAATTATCAAATAGGAAATTGCATACCATTAGCCGATATACGTATAGGAACATGGGTACATGAACCCTATAAAATCCTTCACTTTTAGCTTTGAATTACTTATATATCCTATGAATTTCATTTCGCATCGGAAACGATTCTAGGAGAAGTTCGAATCCGTTCCGTTCGGATATTGATCGGTCTTGGTTTGACATGGTTTACGTGTTACTGGTTCCCGGAAGAGTTAATATCTCCATTAGCGTCACCCTTTCTTACCCTGCCTTTTGACTCGTATTTTGTTTGTACACAATTAACGGAGGCCTTTTCGACATTTATTGCAACGTCTTCAATAGCATGCTCTTATTTCGTCTTTCCTTTAATAAGTTATCAAATTTGGTGCTTTTTGATCCCCAGTTGCTATGGAGAACAAAGGACGAAATACAATCGATTCCTCCATTTAAGTGGTTCTCGCTTCTTCTTGTTCCTGTTCCTAACTCCTCCCCGGGTCGTTCCCAATGTTTGGCACTTTCCATACTTCGTGGGTGCAACATCAACAAATTCGCTCATGATCAAGTTACAACCTAAGATCTATGACCATATTATGTTAACTGTTCGTATTTCGTTCATTCCATCGGTATGCTCCCAGGTACCTGTAATTGTGATCTGTTTGCCAGAACCAAGGGGTCTTTCTTTGGAAACCTTCACGAACAATCGTCGTTTTTTGATGGTTTTTCCGCTTCTCACAGCTGCTCTTTCCACACCTCCGGATATCTGGTGCCAAATCGTCGCCCGTTTCCTTATTTCTTTGATAATAGAGTTGGCTATTTTTGTGGCATCGATTGTACAAGTTCGTGAAGAGGGCTGGACGAGTGGAATGAGGGAGAGCGGCTCGATCGAGAAAAAAAAGAAGAGTAGCCCCCCCTAGAACCTGGCAAAGTAACTATCAATGAATTCCAATAAAGATTATAACACACAGAGGACTCCTTACCTTAGGAGCGGGATGAGTGATACATTCGGTGAGCGCCGTAGTTCAGTTTTCCTTATTCGTTAGCTATGCTAAAGGAATGGATTGTTCTCTTTAGGGAGTGCAGAATCAACTAGGGTTAACCTCCGAGGAACGCCTCATGCTAGCCAATCTCAGGTAATTGGTCTATGGCAAAGGGGTTCCTCCTTCCTTCACCTGATGGCAAATACAAGAAGAATTCGGCAACGCAAAAGCGGGCTTAATAATCAAATAATAAGATCGAATTAAGAGGCTCGTCCCCTGAACTATCTAGTTAACGGCGGCGTGATCTTGCTGTAGGGTCAGAGCTGCACCGAAGAACAGTTATTATCGACTCGATGGCTCTGATCCGCGTGAATCAGACGGTGAGTTACTGGTTCTTGAATGGGAATCCCGAGCACCAAAGAGCAGAGTGATCCTGCTCGAGATAGGACCGAGTAAAGGGAAAAAGACAGAAAAGACCATAGAATAGCAATAGGAATCGCTGCTATCCGACAACTTTCTCCGTGGAGCCCTAAAGGTTAACAAAAGATTGTAGAACCCATGGACTTACTATCTAAACGATACGAGACGGGTCAGTCAAGGGCCACCAGAGGCACAAAGCAGGCGAATATCCGTGAGAGCTGAAGATATCAAAGGTATAGGTAAGTAAGGCTTGCACCTCTTTTAATATCAAGGGCAATAAGACGTCGAAGGAAGAATCCGCAATGCTTTGACATTCCTTTTCAAATGAGTTGTGCCCAGCCCAGTTAGTCCACTACTACAGATAGTAACTAGCACAGAAAAACAAGATGGAATCAAATACGGTGTTAATGAATTTACTGAAGTGAACCAAGGAACGTAGTAACTCGACTGGTTGGAGAGGAACTTTGTTATTAGGGTTGAATTTCCAGTCTTCGGGCCTCAACACCGGAGTTCATCCTGAGGCCTAGGTAGGTAGTGACGTCTCTTGCTGGGTCTTCCATAAGGAATGGTCCTGTTAGTCTTAATCCAGCGACTGGCCTTGCTCCGGGCGATATCCGAAGTATGGTTCGCTCGCTAGTTATATGCTTAACACATGCATCTGAGGTCAGAGGTGCCGCTAAGGTGAACGCTCAGCTTCAACTCTGACTATATATTATATATAAGTGCACTGAAGGTTAACTATGTCAATCTACAACTCAATGTGATTGGCTTCGCCCGGGCTCAGTCTCTTTCGGCCGGTATGTAGAATCGTCGGAGCGAGCAGAGCAGCGGAGCGAAGTGGGCTGTGTAATCATTTGATTTTTTGACTTTTTTTTGAATATAATATATAAGGGGTTCTCCTCCAGCTTCGCTGAAGAAGCTAGGTTCCTCCAGGAGCTGAAAACGAGTCCTTCGGAGGGCGAAGAAACTCATTAATTCATTGATGAGGGCCCCTCATTCAAATGTTATGCTTCGTGCTTCCCTCACATTTTGAGTTGATTCTTCCCAATTTCGAGAGTGAGATTGATCCGACCAAGTAGTAGTGCGGAAGCCAGTACATACATGGCTAGTTTCCAGGCAAGCCATCCATATTGGCATAACCTTCTTCTATGCCATCTAGCTTCATAGCCGATAGTTTCCGTTGATCGTTATCTTCATCCATCGGATCAGCTCCTTCTTTTCTTATTTTTTCAATGACTGCTTCTCCTAGAGAACTTCTTTCTCTAGTCACTAAAGTGCGTTTCACCCTCGTTCTTCTCTCTTCTCCTAGACCCACCCCCTTACTGTCTGTTTAGGCCCCCTGCCAGGTACTCCAGTCTCATTGCGTACCGTCCGTCTGCATCTTCTTGCCCTGTTTTCATAGTTGTTTGCTTTTCTTATATGGATTAGGCTTGGTTAAAAGCGTACCGTCAAGCAAGAAAAGGAACCGTAAACTAGCTTTACCGAGTTGGCTTCTCCCGTTGGTCAAGCAGGCTTCGCTCCTGGCTTTCTGGTCTGTGATAAAAGCAATCTCTCTCCGGTTGGTTCGACTGTTAATGGAAAAATGAATAGATCCTTAGGAAGAAAAAGGCTCTTTTGCTCTTGTGTAGAATCAGTTGTTACAGAAGGAGCGGTTTTCGTTTCGCAATGGAATCAGAATTAGCTACGATCAATGAAAATATCGTAGTATAGTAAGAGCCAACAAAGTAGCTGTAACGTGAACAGCTGAAGCTCCTTACCTTATATGGGCTGCACCGCGCTGAATGATCAAATCCCATTTATTCTGATTTTTTTACATTCCAACTCCCATGCCTTTCCGTTGGTCAACAACCAACCGTCGATTTCCCTTTTCCTTCATTTTGAGAACAAGTCTCTCTTGGGGGGGGAGCAGAGCATGCAAAATCGAGCAATAGATGGATCTTAGAAGAATTCCACTTTGAACGGCACGACTCTTTCGATTTTTGCGCTGGCAATTTGAGTTGTCTCCCCAAAACTTTCAATCGACACACTCGACGCAGATAGCTCCGGTGGCCCCGGCTTCTGCCTCTATCAGGCTTAGGCTGCCCCCACCCCCACAGCCACAGCATGGAGTAGCTGCTCCCGCGCTACAACCAATCCAAATTTTATACGGATCGATATATGATGATGCTAAACCGAGACCGAGATAGAGAAAGAGGGCGAAGAAACTCATTAATTCATTGATGAGGGCAATAGCGCCTCCCTTTGTTGGCTCTTCAAGACAAAAACACTCATAGGAATGGTGCTAATTCCCATGTTCCTTCTAGTCTCGTTTGGTTTCGAAAGCCTCCCCCTCCCTGTCTCTTACTCTTTGAAAGCTGTCATCCTGGATTTCTTTTTTAATGGTTTCTTTGTTCTCTTATTTGGATTGAAAGAAAGACAAAACTTCATTTTCTTCGACGAATTTCGGCTATGACCAATGCACCAATAGCTGAATAGGCGTAACAAAGCTACCTGAAAAAAGGCAAGGTGCACCTTGGGATTGAAATCGACGAATTGCGTTTTGCCCGAGAGATTGATTTAGAAAGATTATCCATTGGATAAAGAATGCAAAAATAGAAAGAATATAAATAAAGGCGCATACACGGGAAGGGGGCACCACTACTTCCAGGGGGAGACTAGCCTCATTACTTCTTAGTGGGCGAGAGGCGCGCCTAACCCACCTACCCACTCATAAATCACGGTGTTCAGCTGACTTGAACTAATAGACCCCTATTGTATTGGAATTTAGCGCCCATCTTTTGACTGTTGTCAACGAATCTCTTCAATGTTCGATTCTACTCTATGTTAGAACATTTCTGTGAATGCTATTCTAATCTAAGTGGTCTTATTCTGTGTCCTGTGCTAGGAAGCATTACTCCTCTTTTCATTCCAAATTCAAGAATACGACCGATACGATTAATTGGTCTGTGTGCCTCTCTTATTACTTTTTTGTATTCTCCTGTTCCTCGGATACAATTCGACTCTTCTACGGCCAAATCTCAATTTGTGGAAAGCCTTCGATGGCTTCCTTATGAAAACATCAATTTTTATTTGGGTATAGACGGTATCTCTTTATTCTTCGTGATATTGACCACATTTCTGATCCCTATTTGCATTTCAGTGGGTTGGTCTGGTATGAGAAGTTATGGGAAAGAGTATATTACAGCATTTTTAATTCGTGAATTTCTAATGATCGCCGTGTTCCGCATGCTGGATCTTCTACTATTCTATGTTTTTCCCGAAAGCGTGCCAATCCCTATGTTGTGCGGAGCGGAGTATCTTATATTCGCTGGGAGAAAGCTTTTCCTCTGCAGGGGCCTTGTGCAGTAAACCCCCTACGGGCGGTCGTCCGTCGTCGTAAAGTAGTCCCCGCGAAGCTTTCGGGAAGAGGGGTAGTCTTGTGTGTAAGCATAGCATTTCTGGTCGAACCCGCCCAATCCAACTAAGAAGAACCGAACCTGACAAACACATCTTTTTCCTTTTGGGAGGGTACTCCGAGTAGTGGGTACCTCGTAGGACCTCGACCCGCCTACTCGGGTCTTGTATGGATATGCAGGAAGGGGTGCTCCTAGGTGTGTGTAGGGGTTGTGTTTGTTCGCGAGAATGGATTCCTCGTCAAGTCTGTTTGGGGGGTGTGGACACACTTGCGCGAATTCAGGTAACGGCTACAAGGGAGAAATCAAAAGGAAACTGTACCCGACCAGGGATGGACGTAAACTCGTAAGCTACCGAGGTTAGGGATAATCGTCCAGGTCTTATTGTGAAACAAAAAAAGCCGCCCCGCCACAGCAAGCGGGTTGGTTCCTCTGTCGTCGCCGGATAGCTCTTGGCGAGGTACTTTTGTCACTCGACTGAAAGGAGAGGAGACCTTAGGATAAGTTGCTAAAACAAAGGGGAGCAGAGGATCGACCCGTTCAGTAGAATTCCGAAGAAAGACTGTTGACAGCTGGTGGAGACATTTCTTTGGCCCCCGTCAAATCAAAAGGCGTTCCTCGGGCAGGGTTAAGCTCGGCAGAGGGTTCGAAAATAGGGTCCTGCCCTTCAGATTCTCAGATAAAAAAAGAGTTCCAAACCTTTATGCATGCACCTCCGTATAAGTGCTGCGTATAAGTTCCGGCCAGGATAATTGGGAAAGATCAAACCCGAAAGAACCGCTCACATCACAGTAGTAGCGTAAAGGCCGTAAGTCGGGGGGGCGGCCATAACATAAGGTAAGGCTATTACTTTCACATCTCTCTTTCTCTCGTACTATAAGAAAGAGAGATCCGCTGCGTGAGCAACCCGACTGTGCGTTACATGTGCTCTACAGGCCGCACTCCATCTTTCTTCTTAACGAGCCCATTTATCTTTAGATTTTGAAGACGGGCGTTGCGTTCGGTTCGAAAGGTATGGTTTTCAGTATGTCTCCAGATAGGGCGCCCCACTAGTCCGGCTAGCTAGTGAGCGGTTCTTTCGGGCGAGAAGCAGGGGCCGGGCCCTACGGGCGGGCATCTCCCGCAACGAAAGCTGCATAGTTCGCCACCACCCGAAAAGTAAAAGATTAGAGAGTCCAGGCTAAAAATACATGCATAGATAGTGGTCTAATGACAAGGGCCGACGACGGAAGCTCGGGACGGAGCCGTATGATGCGGAAGTCTCACGTACGGTTCCCTGAGAAGGGAGTGGCTACCTACTGGAGCTTCGACCAAGCACCCCCGGTCAATTCCGCTTTGGGGCCACCCCTTACTCTACCATTATTATAGGAGTATGGGGTTCGAGACAAAGAAAGATCAAGGCAGCATATCAGTTTTTCCTTTATACTTTACTTGGATCTCTTTTTATGCTATTAGCTATTCTGTTGATTCTTTTCCAAACAGGAACCACCGATTTACAAATATCATTAACCACAGAATTTAGTGAGCGGCGCCAAATCTTTCTATGGATTGCTTCTTTCGCCTCTTTCGCCGTCAAAGTGCCTATGGTACCAGTTCATATTTGGTTACCCGAAGCTCATGTAGAGGCACCTACGGCAGGATCCGTCATCTTGGCAGGAATTCCTTTAAAATTTGGAACCCACGGGTTTTTAAGATTTTCAATACCCATGTTTCCCGAAGCGACACTTTGTTCTACTCCTTTCATTTATACTTTAAGCGCGATTGCTATAATATATACTTCCTTGACCACTTCAAGACAGATCGATCTAAAGAAGATCATTGCTTACTCCTCAGTAGCCCATATGAATCTGGTGACTATTGGTATGTTTAGTCGGGCGGCGGCCGTTAGGTCACCTATTTTGAGTTATGGACACACAAGGCCAAAACATGTGTGTCGGGCGTGCGACCCATCAACCTACTAGCAATGGGGGAGAAAACATAGCATGTCGCAACAAAAGCTTGATTCGAGGCGTCAGCAAAACACTGCCGTCTGTTCCCTTCAGTCCCTTAGCGCCCCGGGACGGGAGTGGGGGGGACGGTCGTTAGACGGCAACAGCAGCACCGGCTCCACGAAGTCTGAATCGAATCTTTCTGTTGGCTTTCCCAATTAATTCGTAAATCAAAATCAAAGGGCTAGAAGTGCTCGCTTCTAGCTGCTTCGCCTGCTTCTTCTTATTATGGCGGCTATGTTGGCGTGGCGAAAATGAACGAAAAGCGAGATGAACGTGCTATTTTCAAATCGATTGATAGATAGCCTGATCTGTTCTGATAGATCTAAAGAGTAGAAATAGATAGAGAATAGAGAGGGAATCAATAATAAGGTCTTTGAGCCTATTTCTATCTATTGATGAGACAACTATCTATTCTTGATCCATCAGAAAGAAATCGATATGTATCTGATGGAGTCTACATCGTACGTAGAGCGCCCCAGCGCTTTTTGGGCCAGCTCAGTTCTCTTATCCATCGGTCCAATGCACTGGGCTCATCTCATGGAGGGAAAAGCCAAAATGTAGTTGTCTTGTTGTTGTTCGCCGCCTCGACGCATTCCCTTCTCTCCCCGGCATCGTCCCACACAGAAAGAAAGAGCGCGGAGCCCCGGCCCGAGCCATAGGTCCGCTAACGTAAAGCGAGGAGTTGAGCCTGAACTGGCGAACTGAAGTCACTTTCGGAACCATACTTCCTACAGCTAACATGTGCCCAGTCCTGCGGAAAGGCGCAAACGAACGTGAGCTGCTATACCGAATACCCCGCTGGCCATCGGGGACCGAGTGGTAAGGCCATGATCTGCAGGGGAACGGATCACTCATTCTTCCATTGGGGACAGGTGCACGAACGACAACTCCAAACGTCACACATCCGCCGCCTACTTACCGTTTAGGTGGCACCAGCGAGATCCAGCTAAGGAAAAAGAGTGTCGCGGCTGCTCCACTCCGCCGCGGTCTCATGAACTTCACGGAGGAACCTAGCTTCTTCAGCGAAGCTGGAGGAACCCCTCCCCGCGCGCAAAGCGAATGGGCGCTGTGCTGTGGGTCAGTTTCGGGGCGGGGGGCGCAGAGATACCAGAAGAATGATTCATTTGTTTGGATCGACGAGCTTTTTCAGCCCCAAAACTCAGAATCAATGGAATGTCTGTCCATAAACATCTATTCTATCTGTATATATAGGGGATCTCTTTATACATATCAAAGTCTTTTATGGCATGATATGATCGCCTAGCTGTAGCCGCATATCAGCTGCGCTCAATATGCGGATTTCTGTTGGATCAGATCTTTTCTTTCGCTTTGCCGGAAGCTTTTTGACCTAGCGAAAAGCACTTTCGCGCAAGCAAAGTAGAAGCTTTGCCAGAAGCAAGACGAGGAAGCGGAGCTGTCGTATAAGCGGTAGCTTCCCCCGCCCGACTAAAATACAAGAGTCGCGGCCTACTTTGATTGCGAAGGGGTTTGGCAACAAGCAAACGGCTTTCTATCATAGTTGCAAGGGTTCAAAACCTTAGTTCGCTGCTTTTCCCAGGGCCAGAGAAGGGCTTATACTGCTCGCCTTTGTTTGGTTTGATATATTCATTCAGTCAAAATACAAACTACAACAAAGTGGAAATGGAAGGGCCACTATAGAAGCTAGAACTTGCCTTATAAGTCGGCCTAACCAAAGCGTCACGACAACAAAAAATTACCCTTATGAATGGAATCTTAAGTAGGGGGCTTTGACCGCCCGCCTATCAATCAAAGAGGCAGAGAGTAAACGTAAGCTCACCCGTAAGCTCGAAGAGCTTCCCTTCATTCGCTTCGCGGGAGCCGCACAGCACATAGCTGGAAGTCAGAGGGCCCATACTACCTGCCTAACCCTTCGCTCCGAGGGACCGTAGATCGGAAAGCACCCCATTTATCCAAAAGATAAGGGAAGGGGCCTATGTATTTGCATGACCCCTGCGGAGGAACCCCTATCCCGGAGCCAATCCCCTATTGGTCCTGCCACCACGCCGCAGAACGAGAGCTCGTGTGGAACCTTTTCTTTCTGGCGTAACAGCGGTGGAACGTAACAAAAGATTACGGTCGCCTAACATTAACATAAGGGCGGGGGGTACGGTAAACTCGGCCAAAATATGAGACACCCGAAGGGCCCGAACGCACAATCCTATCCCATCCGAGTCCGAGTTTACCCCTTGCACTGCGGACAGCCGACTGTAGCATCATAAGGCTTGCAGACCTTTCGAGGTAAAAAAAAAAAAAGGTACGGTACCATAGGAGGTTGGACTTTCTCAACGTGGTGTATAGCACGAAAAACCTTTCGATACAAGAAAGGGCCGTTCTCACATGAAAGAAGAGAATCAATCCTTTCTTCTCTTCTTTCTCTTTCTCGAGAAGGAAAGAAAGAGGATGGGGGGAGGGGGGAATGGGGCCGGTGCCCTTCTTTTACGGCCGTCACTCCTATTTGTCAGCCGTGAGGAACTACCGCTCGGTCGGTGGGAAAGGAAAGGCTTGGGCCTACCTATATCCCGATAAGACCTCATAAAGGAACGGCGGGAGTGATAGGTTCCATATTGCCGAGCTGAAGGGCAAGACTTTTGTACGTGATCGTAGTATGTGACGTCGTCTCGTCCACGCTGCATTGAAGAGTACCTACGCACTAAGTTCCGGTTCACTGATAAGGAAGATAGAGTTAGGCGGGGGTCTACGATGTGATACTCAAGTATGACCCGGGGAGATACATGCTAACTATGGGTAGGAAGCAGGAACCCTTATGTAAATAATTTCGGGGGGGGTTACAGATCTCTTATACTACCATCGATCGACAGAGCGGAACGACCAGAAAAATAAGTGATGTTAGAAAGCCGTATGATAGGTGGTAACTATCTTGTACGGTTCGGGGGGTAATCGGCGTACTCCGGGAGAAATCTTTCGCTCTATCGAACATACAGGGAATTGGAGGTAGTATTCTACCGATGTTAAGTCATGGACTGGTTCCTTCAGCCCTTTTTCTATGTGTTGGTGTTCTATATGACCGACATAAGACTCGACTTGTTAGATATTACGGAGGTTTAGTGAGCACCATGCCGAATCTCTCTACCATTTTCTTTTCTTTTACTTTGGCCAATATGAGTTCACCTGGTACTAGCAGCTTTATCGGGGAATTTCCCATCTTAGTAGGAGCTTTCCAAAGAAATAGCTTAGTAGCCACATTAGCAGCGCTTGGGATGATTTTAGGTGCGGCCTATTCCCTTTGGCTATATAATCGTGTGGTTTCTGGAAATTTAAAACCCGATTTCCTCCATAAATTCTCCGATTCAAATGGCAGAGAAGTTTCCATATTTATACCTTTTCTTGTTGGAGGGGCGACCGTCCGTTGAACTACCAAAGAAAAAGGGTAAACCTATGTGATCATGACATTGTAGGTGCTTGCGATGGGACGGATGCGACTTCCCTCAGTTGGTTTGGGTGGCATAGCCCGTTGCATAAGTCCCCCTTTTTTTGATTCATTTTTTGAGTCTTTAGGGAGCCAAAGCTTGACTTTACTAATAAAGGCTCGCGCAGGGGCGCTAACTTTTTTTTTTTGCTAAGCCGTCTCTTTCTGGGTGGGACCGAGAGAAATAAAGGACAGAGGGCAACCATGCATGGTACTTCTCGACCCTGTCTCCGAGGGACAGTTGAACGAGCGACTCATGAATGCTGCCGGGTCGGACGAGCCGATAACTCGAACGCGTTCGGTCTGTTTTTTGAGCAAGAATCACAGCGTTACCTTACTTTCACCATGATACGGACTCCAAGTTCTTATGGCAGAGCACGAGGAGATTTATCATCAATATTCTAATGGGAATGGAAACCAGAAGCACGACCGAGGTCTTCGTAGTCCAAAATAATCAAACCATCAATAACAGTAATGTAAGCATGAGACTTTTTGGTAGTACCGGTGAACCAGATGGCCGCGGCGATGGAATCTGGGACGGAGGACTCGTAGTATCTCTCTAGATCCGGCAAAAGCGAAAGACCCCCTAGCTCCATTCGAATGAAGGCTGACTGCTGAGCCCACTCTGGCCCCGCGGGGCGGGCCCCCGTGGTTGCGAGCCGGAGCTGCCATAGCTTATGGCTAGAGCAATGGGAGGGGCCCCGGCAGAGAGAACAGAACCGTAAGGATAACGAGTGCTCCGCCCGTCAAGCGGGCGGCAGGAGCAGCAGGCAAGTACTTGGTAGGCCAACAGTCCAGTGGGCACTCGACGAAAGGGGGGCACACGGAGCAAGTACGAGAAATTGGCCCCGCTCCGCTTTATAAAAAGCAAGGACCACTACGGGAGGTCAAACCCAGGACCTATGGAAGTCGGGGCTCGTCCCCGGTCAATATTGGATCAAACAAAACAAGCAATAGGGGCCGTAGCACTGACCTCTTTTTTTATTGATTCAATATAATAGGGGAAAAGCTCGTACAGTTCCCTACCGAGACAAGAGAAACTCTTAACAGATCCTCCGCGCGCTGGGCATACCTCTTCCGTGCGTCTTTCTCGTGGCAGGAACAGAACAACAGGGAAAGACCCGGCCGACCTGCCCAGGGCTCGAGGGCGAGCTTTATTTAAGAGAGAATGGGGAGCGAATCGAAAGGCTTCCGTTTTCGTTCTTGGTTTGGTTCGGGCTCCTCTCGATCTTTTTCGTAGTAGGGAAGGGGGAAGGAGTCTAAATCTATGGACATTAATGAACCATCATTGATGGACGTTGCACATGACACGATCAATTCGACTCAAGGTCCGGCGCTAATAGAGGTTGCTTACTTTCCTAGTAGCGAAGGAAAAGGGCAGGGCTTTTTTCGTGGTAATAGTGGGCGGGTCTCCTTTCGAAGTAAAGGCCTTCGCATTCCTAATCCGCCCCACCAACCACGAACGGCTTAGTTTGCCCCAGCTTGGTGAATCCCCGCGCAACGACATAGTTTGTGCGCCCTTTACCGTTCTCGCTCAGTGTTTGCAACGGCTGGGGAGGCAGTCGTAGAAGCGAAGTCTATCGCCACGCCATTCCATCAAATACGAGATTGGGGGCCCCTTCTCAACGATTTGATGGAATGGCCCACCCAATAGCGCTTATGTCATATGGGAACTCATGGCTGGAAACAATCCTTATGGTTTTGATATCCGGTAGGAATAATAAGAATCAAAGTCCAGGTAGGTTGGTGAGCCTAGTGATAGGAGACTATCTAGCTTGGTTCGGAGAGCACTTGTTGGGTTAAAGACTTTTTTTGTTGCTAAATGTTACAGCCTAAATGCTGAACTATTGACTCTACTCGTTCGGATGGGTGTTCACCCCAAAGTGTTCCCGGACTGCATGCATACATCCGTAAGTAACTTAGTGCAACATGGCAAATTTCATTGAGAGGAATCAGCAAAGAAAAGAAAAACGGGTCAACATCTTAATGTGTATTTGAGGTCCTCGGGCTGAGGAGTGTCCACATGAGTTCGTTGAGGTGTCTACACAGGAATCAAAACCTCTTTTCTATTCTGTCGAGAGTTCGGATTGCTCCACCTAAGTAGAACGAAAGGGAGGAAAGATTTTGATTCTTTATAGCCCTTACCAGACCTTATGTCATTTCCTTCGGTTGGGTTAGCTTTTTGGTAGGAAGGGCGGTAGTAGAGTTGCGTCAGGTCCTTCGCGTCACTCTACTCTTGGTTTTCCTGGCAGGGATGCCCATTGTTCCTTGCGATAACTACTCTTGGAGGAAGGGCTGGGCTACTAGATGGGCGGGTGCGCCACACCTAAACCAGGCTCAAAGCGATGAGACGATTTCTTCTCGGTTAGACTCTCGAGAACCAAAACAATAGACTGATTGACTGTGGTCAGGTCAGAGCCTTCTGTTGGAGGAGATTGATTTGACTTGCTATCGTACTGAGTCTTCCGCTGGAACTGGATTCTCTAAAGCTGAAAGTTTCTTCGCCCTCATCAATGAATTCATTAGTTTTTTCGCATTGGTATTAGAGTCAGACAGCCAGCTATATATGTGGGAGTCTTTTCTAGACTAGTATACTCTAGCTCCTTAGCTAGCAATAAGTAGTATTAGAAAGTGAGAGATAGGCCTATAGATTCCTTTGTCTCGTATTCAAACGGATACTATAGAAGGAGAAGGCTGAGAACGGCTTTGTTTGGCTCATCAATTCCAACAACCAACAAACGGTTACATCAAAGCTTGAAAGCCCTCCTAGCGCCTAAAAGCTGTCCGATCCAATGCAATCTCATTCACTACTTGTAAACCTCCCAGAACAGAAAGCTTAAGATTCGAGGAACGCCTCCGGTCAATGTATTCTTATTCCCCCTAATCAGCATTCCCATTCCATTCCCAATCAATGAGTGTTACGGAACTAGAAGCAATCCTTTCTTGTAGGAAGCTAACTTTCCCGACCTCCTATAAGGAAGTGAATGAAAGTAGGTGAAATCTCTTCTATTCAGAAGCGGATCAAGAAAATAGTAATCAACGGAGAGAATAAGCAATTGATAAGCAATTGAAAGGATTCTCATCTTGTCTTCTTCAAGGAGAAGCTTAGCTGCTTGGAGCAGGACTTCTTACAAGGCTATCTTGATAGAAGCAATTCTCTTTTGAGACACTGAAATACGCCCAGCAGGAACGAAATGAGAATATATTGGTGGTACGTAGTTGCTGTGCCTGAGAGAAGCGGCTAACATAGATGCTAGGGAAGGCGGTGAAGGAGAAGAGTGGATCGGTAAGTAGAGAGGTGTTCGAGTGTTTGAAGCGGCAGCAGAAGAATCTTATCAAAATGGATGGACTAGTTCGGTATATTCGTAGGAGTCAGCGCACAAAGATTCTATACCAGTAGAATACACTACACAAGGATTCTCTACAAAAAAATAGGAGTTAGCGCTCCAGTAGGGAAGGGAGGACCTCTTGAATAAGTCATAATTGTATAACCTATCTCCGTCCTGTGAGAAAGACCTCCTTAAGAAGACGGGGGCTAAGTCAGCTGCTTAACCTTACCAATATAG
The DNA here is from genome assembly GCF_000695525.1 of Brassica oleracea var. oleracea. Classification (NCBI taxonomy): domain Eukaryota; kingdom Viridiplantae; phylum Streptophyta; class Magnoliopsida; order Brassicales; family Brassicaceae; genus Brassica; species Brassica oleracea. The sequence goes on along the minus strand of NC_016118.1, from coordinate 216,979 downwards.
GTTACGGTAGGTGTGACTAATCACTAATCTAATCTCAATAAAAAAATGCCACAACCTGAGTCTTTCCTGCCATTAAGCGCTTCTAGCACCGGTAGCGCCTGTTGCCTAGCTAGTAGCTCTCTTGGTTTGGCATTAGCAGCCGTTCGGAATCGTAGAAGGAAGACTCTATCCCGCCGCGGTCAAATACCCCCGGCAATCTCCGGAATGCTAGCTGGTACTTAACCTCATACTATTATTAGTAGGCTTCTAGAGAAGCCAACTCCTTTCAAGCAAGAAGGACTCGGATTACTCACCGCTTGAATTTAGCTAGTTCTATTTGCACTAATCCGAATCTGTGTTCTGAGTTGCTAACTGCACTCTGTCTTCTTCCTATCAGGGGAATATCTATCTTTCTCTCTCTTGTGTCATATCTCTTGTTTCGGATATCAAACCGGACGGTATAGTATATGAAGAAAGAGATTGTTGACGTGCTGTTAGTAGACTCAACACTCATTTAGAGGACTTTACAAGCAAGAGTAGTAATAGCACATGGCGAAGACGTATCACGTTAGGGTCCGAAGGGAACAAAACCTCTATCTGTCCGTTGCTCTGTCCACGAATAGCGTCCGTTGCTTCTTCATTCCTGGCTGGCAAGCTCAGTTCTTTCTGTTCTAATCACTTCAATTCCCGTACACGCTTGCAGACCTTCACTTCAATCAAATAGAGAAATTCCCTACCCTAAATAGTCCTAGGAAAGAAATGTCACGTACGGCACTTCCTAGCCAGCTCCTAACAGAGTAGGATAGCTCCCTCCAGCCGTCAATTACAGGCTTAGGTATTAAGCTCACTGCTCCGGGTAAAGAAAAGGGTCCCCCTTCCATTCGGAGCAAGCATCGTAATCGTACCGCTAATCCATAGGAAAATCAAAACCTCTACGTATTGCTCATTCGCCGTCCTTGGTTAGTCCCGTTTTTCTGTGAGGAGCTTAAAAGGTACGAAGTTCTTTCTTCCTAGCAGCCTATGTATAGTGTGAAGTGCGAGGTCTTTCCACTTACGAATTCCTGCTATTCAAAGGGTGAAGCATACCGAGGAACGCCTCTCCTTTCAGTCGAGTAATGACTTCGCCCTCAGGTGGGAGGAGTCATGACTCGACCTTTAGTTTTGTGACTCGAGTACTTGTTGCGAGAGGTACTGACGTAACTCGACTAAAAGGAGAGGTTGTTTACATACTTGAGCTTTCTGCGAGAGGGATTTCTTACTCGACTAAAAGGAGAGGGAGCAAGGTGAACTCTTCCCATTGCTAACATTCCAGGGATTCCTTAACCAACTACCAATTAAAAGAGTAAAACACTTCCTTGGGATAAACTGATTCAAACAGATAGGCAGATTGAAATGGAACTTTCTACAAACAAAAACTCCTTACCTTACTTGGCTTACCTCTCCCATTCCTCTAATCCCTAACCAAAACAAACCTAATCTCATCACCTCATTGCTAATATTGCTGGGATTCCCTCCTAACCAACTAATCTCCTTACCTCCTATTCCTGGGATTACTGGGATTACTGGTTCTCCCATTCCTAACATTCCTAGGAATTCGCAAGACACCATAGGCAACATGGGAATCCTTGATCTACTTGTTTCTCAGATTCCCTTTGAGGTTAAAAGAGTGAGTCGATTCGACGAGGCTAGCTTGTAGGTTAGCCTTTAGTTTCCGTCAAAGAATTGGATTTTCATACTTCCTTCCCCTTTGGTCGATTCAAGTGGACTTTATCCTAGATTTGTCGATTTCTCCCTGGTTGAGGACCTTTGGATGCCAGTTTTCTAGATGCCAGTTTTCTATAAGAAGGGTCAGCCTTAAAGGAAAAAAACCAATCCCAAGGTAAGGTCTAAACTGATCTAATCGGTAAAGCCGGAAAAAGAGCTGAGTTTAACGGCGAAAAGCTCCTTTCAAAGGAAGGAGTGACAGAAAAGGTCGGGACAGTGGCTGCTACCGCATTGACTTCGGAAGATTTGGATGTGTTAAGGCTAACCTCCCAAAACTCACTAAATTTACGTTGCTTCACAAGGTAATTCCTATTTGCTTACTTGTTAGAGTAAGGAAAGGAGAAGAGCTTCAAGGTAGAACCTATGAACGTAGATCGCATATAATGTGTCGATCTTATCACCTTACCAACCAGGGCCTATGTATACGAAACTAGTGCACCATCTGCAATCGCTATATATACCTGACCTAGCTTCTCGTGTATCACCCTTTCTTTCTTCCTTTCCTAACTATCACTGACCGCGGGGGAAATGCTGACAGAATGCCAATACTTGTTCGATCGAAATTCTAACAGTTGTTCCGGGCGTTTAATGTTTGTTCTGGTTCAAGCTATAAAACGGTCAAGTGTGTTTCTAATCAGGGTTATCTAAATTGGAATAAGTACTTTTTGATAACTTTGTCTCATGCGGAGCAAAGCCCTTCTTAGTCAAGCTTAGTCCCTTTGGAGTATATTTAAAGGGAAGTGCGGATCTGGAGTGTTTTGTTTAGACGAGCTATGCAGCAAGCTGAGTTCTATCGAAACAACGTTTTCCGGGCATACGAGAAAAGAGTCCAGCCCAGCATATTTATTTGCGACTTTCTTGATCCCGGAAATCTTGTACTCAGAGTCACGGATAAAGATAAAGTGGACTACCCTGTATGACCTACAGTTCTTTTTAGTGGCTTTTTCTTGTCCTGGACCATTCAGCCTTTTCTCAACCAAGTATAGGTAGAAGCCCTCTTTTCCATACAGATAAAGGTTCGACTTCCAAGAGAAAAGATAAGGAAGTCGGTATTGATCGTGGAAATATCTTAGAAAGTATTCAAAATCGCTTCTCTTCCTTCATTCTCAGTAGGCTACCGTCCTCGGAACCAATGCCTAAGATTTGCCCTTGCGGTCTGCCCTTAGTCTAAAGACTTCTATCCACTACGATGGAATCTGTTTAGTGGAGGGAAGGCCTAGTTAATCTAGCACTATGGTGGAATCTAAGTGTAAGATATTGTTCCGCGGTTGGAAAACTAGCTCCTATGCGCCTGTAGGTAGGACGTTAGAAAAAGAATCCGAATTAGGCTTGCAGACCTTCTGACTTCCCTGTCCAGGATCTCTTCACTGGATGTGGAGGCGCGTAGCGCTGCGAAAAAGAAAGGGTTGCCTTCCATGCCAAGCCAGCACATGGACCGGATTGTTACTCGCTACGCGCCTCTGCATGGTGAGATGGGAACAAGTTGTCATGATGTATGCAGGTAAGTGAGCGATGAACGCCTGTCTCTGTTGCTGCATGTGCTGTTTGTTTGTTTCCGAGGTGGTGTGGTCTGCCTCTGCCCCCGAGGAATGTCTAGGAGAAGGGTTTTCTGCTGTGATTGCACCAAGTGCAGCTGCGGGTTAGTATCTCTTCCTAGGTGGGAAGGGGCACGACGAGGAACGAAGTCAAACCATACCACGTACTCACACCATTGTTCATCCAATGTCTATAAGCGGTGTTTTCTGCGATATGTGCTTCTGGCTCTCCACAAAGGAACATCTCCAAGGGAGGGGGCGTGAGCTGCTTAAGCTTCATCCCATCCCGAATCCTTGCAATTAACACACCACGAAGATAGGGACTGAGAGGTAATCCTCTTCCAATCCACCACTCGAGTGGTAACCGATCAGGACCGACTAAAAGCTTACTAGATAACGCCTGAATCCGACTAAAACGCCGGGATAGGGCCTTAGTGTCCATTTGTCCTAGCACGCGGTATCCAGCTTTATTTAACCTTAAACAAGTCTTAGGACTTAACTTGTACTTATAGGCCAACTGCTGAGTACCAACGAGGAAGTAGCTCTCAAGCACAGCTTTCGCAGATACTGGGGATAAGTCCTTCGACATTATCTTAACCCAGAACCGCTTGGCGAACTCAAGACAACCCGTCTCAGATACAATAGACTTGGCATCAGATATATCTACTTGCAAAGCATCAAGTAGAGAACGGTACTCCTTAGCCACACTACGATCGGCAATGACGATGTCATCACCTAACAAAGCGTAGTCGAGAAATGGTCTCGTCTGATGAGGATATGCTCGTAATGCTGCCAACCACACAATAGCATGGTGGGACAACGCGAATAGAGCCCAGGAGCCGTAATAACCCAAAGGTTGACCTGCAACAAACACAACTTCGTCATGCCGTCCAGTAACGGACTTCAAAGAGCATGAGTTGAGTGCTAAGGCACCATTGACAATGCACGATGCCATCGTTTGACCGAAAAGGCACGCCATAAGCTCATATATGACTGGAACGGGCCACCGATCGGTGGCAGCGCTCAAGTCAAAACTTGCTATAAATCTTGGGCGTCTCTTTGCCAGACGATGGATAGGACCTTCTTGATGGAAGGTACCGTCTTGTGGAATACGCCTCAGAACAGACATACCCCACACATGCACGGGGTATAACAGACGTTGTTTAAACCAGTTACCGATTACAAACAAACGCCGCTTTCCGGCACCCTCTAAGGACTGAGCCAAACGTCCGGAATAAAGAGGTTGAGAAGAACGGTCGAAGCCCATGGCGAGGGAATCAAACACCAAGCCAGGCCAAGCCTCATAAAACCTCAACCCTTCATTAGCTGCCCAGGTACTAAATTTCGTATCAAACGGGTACAAAGTATACCCAGGTTGAAAGAGAATACCTGGACTGAAAATACCATCCGGTTCTGAATGAATGATTCGCAGCTGGCGGGCAAAAGCCGCGGTTTCCAAGAACATCGCAGAGAAGAAACAAGTCTCCTTCCGTTCTTTAGGAGCAGGCTGCTCATCACTACCTGTAACCTTTTTTTTTAGACCACATGTGCAACTGAACCTTCGGAACAGCCTTTCTTCTGGCTGATCAAACAATGCTTTCTGTCTTTCTCGAATATATCTTCTCGTTCATTTGATCTATTCCTTGGAATTCCGGAATGTGGAGTATATGTCTCAAAGTATCCCGTTGTATCCCGTTGGTCTCTTTGAGTTCGTTACTCTGGTTACCGGTGTAGTTTCAGTGAGCGTAGTGAACGGCTCGTATTGCTGCTAGTCCGTCTGTCATTTCTAGAATATGTCTTAGTATGTGCCGTAACATGGAAGTATTTGCCTAGATGTCTGCTGCATCGAATGCCCTGTGGTTCTCGTTCTAGTTGCTTTTTCTCTGCTAGTTGCTCCTTCTCTTCGTTCGTAATAGGCATGATAGTTCTGCCAGTTTATGAGCTCACTAAGCCTACAGCCAACGCTATATCTCTTGCTATGGCTCTTAGCTCAGGGTGGGATCCAGTGTGGTTTGAATTCATTGCCTTTTACGGGATCCCCTGTGGACTAATGGTAGGGTATGGAAAAAGTTAGATAGAGTGTTGGTGAACGAGATGTGGTCTCATAGATATCCAGCGACGCATGTTACACATTTCATTTAGCAAGGGGTCGATCAGATCATAGGCCACTCCTTGTTAAGTGTAATTTCGGGAGTGGTTGGCGGCAAAGCCCCTATCCTTTCAATTGATAGATTCCCTTTTATTATCACTGTTGGAATATTTTTGAAGACGACTTGGTCAGGGCGGTTAACAATTTATTTGCTTTGCTTATTCCAATACTGGGATTGGGTTGGCTTGGCCATTTTTTTTATCAAAACCATTTTTTTAGCGAAGGCTTTCACTCAACTTTTTCCTTCACTAGGTAAGGGTCTCCGCCCTTGACCCAAGACCGCTAACACCGAATAAATCATGAAGTTCTACCCTTGCTATTGTTGTTGAAAATATATATCACATTCCTGCCAGTCTTTCGGTACCAGCTCCTGTTCTTTCTGCGGCAGTTGTGGATTCGCTATACTGAAAACTTAGTTTCCATAGCTTGAACAAGACAGGATTTCAAATAGATGGAAAAACAGGCCAGGCCCTTTCAAGGTGTAAAAGTGAAATAGGGAGGGAGCGGAGCTTCGTTACGGTAGACTTGGATGAATCTCAATCCGAATGAGGGACCCGACGCCTATAAGAGGTGGAGGTGGATGCGTCTTTTCAAGATCCATCAGAAGCAGGAGGAGAAGAAGTGAACCCGAATAGGTGGTCATTCATGCCGTCTTCACCTTCACTTGCCATGGTAAATGCTCAGCCTTGCCATATCCCACGCTCGTAGCAAAGACGTGAACAACAAAGGTCTATGCGAAATGGACCAAATCGGATATGATTGAATAACCGAACAGTTAGGCTACGTAACTTTACGCTGACTCCTCTTCCCCTTCGATACGTGCCTGCTACTGCAGCAGCTAGAGAGAATGGCCTAACACTAAAATCAAGTAGTACGGAGGAAGATTCTAAACTTGAAAAACAAGTATTAGGTTGCGCTATACATAATATGAAAGAATATACAATAATGATGTAGTTGGCGAATCAAATATCATGGTCTAATAAAGAATCATTCTGATTAGTTGATAATTTTGTGAAAGATTCCTGTGAAAAAGGTTCATTAAATCTATTCCTAATTTATGTCGAGTAGACCTTGTTGTTTTATTGCAAGAATTCTAAATTCATGACTTGTAGGGAGGGACTTATGTCACCACAAACAGAGACTAAAGCAAGTGTTGGATTCAAAGCTGGTGTTAAAAAGAGTATAAATTGACTTATTATACTCCTGAATATGAAACCAAGGATACTGATATCTTGGCAGCATTCCGAGTAACTCCTCAACCCGGAGTTCCACCTGAAGAAGCAGGGGCTGCGGTAGCTGCTGAATCTTCTATTGGTACATGGACAACTGTGTGGACCGATGGGCTTACCAGCCTTGATCGTTACAAAGGACGATGCTACCACATCGAGCCCGTTCCAGGAGAAGAAAATCAATTTATTGCTTATGTAGCTTACCCTTTAGACCTTTTTGAAGAAGGTTCGGTTACTAACATGTTTACTTCGATTGTGGGTAATGTATTTGGGTTCAAAGCCCTGGCTGCTCTACGTCTAGAGGATCTGCGAATCCCTCCTGCTTATACTCAAACTTTCCAGGGACCACCTCATGGTATCCAAGTTGAAAGAGAGAAATTGAACAAGTATGGACGTCCCCTATTAGGATGTACTATTAAACCTAAATTGGGGTTATCCGCGAAGAACTGTGGTAGAGCAGTTTATGAATGTCTACGTGGTGGACTTGATTTTACCAAAGATGATGAGAATGTGAACTCCCAACCATTTATGCGTTGGAGAGACCGTTTCTTATTTTGTGCCGAAGCTATTTATAAAGCACAGGCTGAAACAGGTGAAATCAAAGGGCATTATTTGAATGCTACTGCGGGTACATGCGAAGAAATGATCAAAAGAGCTGTATTTGCCAGAGAATTGGGAGTTCCTATCGTAATGCATGACTACTTAACAGGGGGATTCACCGCAAATACTAGTTTGGCTCATTATTGCCGAGATAATGGCCCACTTCTTCACATCCACCGTACAATGCATGCTGTTATTGATAGACAGAAGAATCATGGTATGCACTTCCGTGTACTAGCTAAAGCTTTACGTCTATCTGGTGGAGATCATATTCACGCGGGAACAGTAGTAGGTAAACTTGAAGGAGATAGAGAGTAAACTTTGGGCTTTGTTGATTTACTGCGCGATGATTATGTTGAAAAAGATCGAAGCCGCGGTATCTTTTTCACTCAAGATTGGGTCTCGCTACCATACCACAAGGCTATCTGAGTTCACAGGTTTAGTTGCCTGTACCTTTTTTTGAATCGATATTTTTGTGGTGTTCAGTCTACCGCTCCGTGGGTACAAGATCGAAAAGAATGCATTAAATGGATGCATTGAGATTCCGTAAGTAACTCAGTGAGTGCTTTCTAAGAAAGAAGGGCAAGGAAGAAGAAAATGAAATAGGAACAACCGCGCTGGTCGTAATAGATCGACTTTCATGCTGAAGCAAGAACTAGCATGAAAGTTCCATTTCAGGGAAGGACGACGTACCCATGATACTTTCTGTTTTGTCGAGCCCTGCTTTGGTCTCTGGTTTGATGGTTGCACGTGCTAAAAATCCGGTACATTCCGTTTTGTTTCCCATCCCAGTCTTTCGCGACACTTCAGGTTTACTTCTTTTGTTAGGTCTCGACTTCTTCGCTATGATCTTCCCAGTAGTTCATATAGGAGCTATAGCCGTTTCATTCCTTTTCGTTGTTATGATGTTCCATATTCAAATAGCGGAGATTCACGAAGAAGTATTGCGCTATTTACCAGTGAGTGGGATTATTGGACTGATCTTTTGGTGGGAAATGTTTTTCATTTTAGATAATGAAAGCATTCCATTACTACCAACCCAAAGAAATACGACCTCTCTTAGATATACGGTTTATGCCGGAAAGGTACGAAGTTGGACTAATTTGGAAACATTGGGAAATTTACTTTATACCTACTATTCTGTCTGGTTTTTGGTTCCTAGTCTTATTTTATTAGTAGCCATGATTGGGGCTATAGTACTGACTATGCATAGGACTACTAAGGTGAAAAGACAGGATGTATTCCGACGAAATGCTATTGATTTTAGGAGGACTATAATGAGGAGGACGACTGACCCACTCACGATCTACTAAAGGGCAAGTAGCTTGATTGGTTCGAATCCAATTCGCGAGCAGATGAGAAATTGTTGCACCGTGGACTCTGATTCAGTAGCGGCAGCAAATCCTTTTCTATTCTACGATCTGATCTTGTTTGTTGCCCGATTTGAAATCTCCCTTATAACTCCTTCTGGGCGTCCAGCTAAATAGGGGTCCTAGGCACATTTCTAGCTTAGGCAAACAAAAGAAATGAAGAGAAAGCACCGAGGAAGATGTCTGTGCCCATCTAATTCTTTAGCAGCTCCGGCATCGGCAACAGTTGGCTCAAAAGTTGCTTCGCTAGGAGTGTGCTAGCACAGATGAATATTCCGTAGATTACTAAAGGCAAGGAAGAGGTGTGCTTCAAAGCATCCGAAAAGCAAAGAAGAATGGTACAGCACATCGGTCGAAAAGGCGGTCTATTCCCGGTAAAGGTCTTTTCTATTCACTGGACACAGCATAGCAGCAAAGAAAATATAAGGCAAATTGCTGCGCTAGACCTTCAAGGGAAAGAAATCCTCGCGGATTGATCTGTATTACATGACCGATTGAAGAAAGGCGGGAAGGCTAGAGACTTCTTTTGCTTCTCTTATCTAAGAGCAGCTTTCTCCGTTCTGAAGCACAAGCACAGTTATTAATGGTGCTAGAGAGGTCAGGACATACTCTCGAGCTATGATGAACTGAGACGACTCTTCTCCTTGCTTAGAAAGCGGGGACGAGAAAGAGCTGGTTGCTTTGCTAGGGGGTTAAAGACATTCGGAAATGGCGTCAGCAGAGAAGCTGATAGACGAGAAAAAGAAAGAGCTCCGCCAAGTACAAGGCTAACAAGAATGCCCAAGATTTAGCTGAGGGAAATCAGTGCGCTTCTTCTCATCTTTGTTACTTAGCGGAGAGAATTGAGTTGGTCATTGCTTCGGGGCATCTAAGCGCACCCAGATCTGCAGCCTCGCTTCCAACCGCATCTTAGCTACCAGAGTCATTGAATACGACAATCACGCCTAGCTTACTTCGCTAGCAAAGCAGCACATCCCTTCACTCGAGACGACTCTTCGACTTCTTCTTTCTTTACGCCAATAAGAGCGCATTCAATGGATGATTCTTTTACTATTGAGGAATAATTGCCTCAACAGGAAAGAAGAGGGGCTATATCTCTATACTATATAAAAGCGGGTCCTTGGACCAACCATCGCCAGACAGACTTAGCAGATGAAACGAGTCGATTGGGTGAGAAATTAATATCCAGCACAGAGGAGTGATGGTCGATCGATAGTGCATATGATATGGATGGATGATTTCTGGCATTTCCATCTTTGACTTTTCTTGATCTTCTGTTAGCGAAGCATAATTTGTATTGGTTGGGTGGGGAATCCGTTCATCTGTTTTCATTCATCTGTTTCCAGCACATCCAGACAAAACGTTAATCCCCTGAAATGTTGAATAAAAGCAGCACGAAAATCCGCATTTTTAGGGTTTTTCGACTTGAATCAATTCCTTATATCCCGTGTTTTCAGCCTCATCAGTACGTGAAGACCCGGTTTCAGATCCTCGATTTTAGGAATGTTGTAAGATATTGTTTTTGATTGACGAGGTCAAAACAGCCTGAAAAAGTGCTAATATCCCGGGATTTTTGGATGCATTTTGATGAATCAGTGGAGCTTCGAAAGATTTAAGCTTATGCTTAACACATGCAAGTTGAAACTGTTCAATAATAGGAAAAGATGACTACGATAAGGACAGCTCAGCATGGCTATTAGTAGGACTCCCCTTGGGTACCTAAGACAGGCAGAGGCAGTAAGCCCAATAAGAAGTCCTCGTTGCTGACGTTTACTTGCCCCACACATATTACTGGAGTCCGAGAAAGATAAAGGGTGATCAGAGCTGTCTTTTTCTTTAAGCGTACGTTAGGTCTACTGACTCAATCAACCTCTTGGCCAAGGCTCTATACCCATAGCCCTTACCACTCTTAACATTATCTTAAAGATAAGGACCAACGGCAAACAGATTCAAGTCAGTCGGTCATTTAACTCTTACAATTGTAAGGTCAGCGCCTCCCTATTATATTATGAGAATGGATATATTATGAGAATGGAGATATGAAAGAAATGCAAAGGTCAGTCCAGCACACTCCCTTTTCTCGTTTAGGCTAATCTCTTAGGTAACACATCGATAGTAGTTCGTTTACTCTTCCACAGCACAGCGGTGTGCTTGTGCTGAATAGATAATCCAAGCAATATAAGTGCTGCTCTTCCTAGCGAAGCAACCACAAAGGCTATAGTAGCACCAGAGGAGCTATCTGCCTCGTCGAGTGGCAAAGTGATTCATTTATTCTGTAAGTGGAAACTGAGGACTGGGCTAAGTCTTTTCCTCTAAGGTAAGGAATGGCTCCCTCTAGATCAAGGATTGTGCTCTTTCAGCATAGATGCGATGCCCTAGTAGCTCTTCCAAGGGCGGGTTCCTTCCGAGAAGGGTATGGCGCTCTGGCTCTCTTCTTTCTTCTGGTTGACGTCGATTCAAAAGCTCCACAGTAGCACGTGGCCACAGATAGAATGCTTTACAAGGGACAAAGGAACTGTGAGATCGGAAGAAAAGCGTTATCGGGTTTGAACAAATGAGTTGTAGATCAAATCTTAAGTTATAGTTAGGAATGTCAAGAAACTAGACAGCAAAGAGAGCTAACGAGGCTAATCGCTCAACTAGCAACACTTGCCGATCGCCCTTCCCCTTACCAGGTTCTCGCTTTTATTCAAGAGAAGGCCGGCTAATGCTGATCAATCTTTATAGTATAGTAGTATTCCCAGTGGAGACTCGAGGAAAACGACATCCTCCTTTCGACATGAAGAGATCGCTTCCCTGTCTTGTTATTAGTAGAAAGCTGGCTTACTAGTTACTATTAGTGCCATTTCCTCTATCTCTGGTATTGTTCTGGTAGAGAATGTTCTCCTCTACATCGCAACTATGACCAGTTTAGCGCTTTCAGGTTGTTACTAAAGCATCTCGTAAGTCCTCGCTTCTTGGTCTGCTCGTACCTTGATCCTTTGATCAAACCTTGAACTTGAAAATAGCAAGGGCTTTCCCCGATCGAGGTCTTCCTCTCTCCGCTTTCAGACCATTAGGGAGGTGGAAAAGAGCGATTCTCTTTAGTCAAAGAAGCCTTCTCGTGGATTTCGCCTTTTTTTGGGGGCTATCTCGTGCCTCTCAATTCTGAAACAACAAAGCAGGGGAAGTGTGGAAACAAAGTGAAAGAAGAGACTTTTAGGAACAACAGCACCAAAGATACCTTCGGGGTAGACATGGCAGGCGGTTAACTTATAGGGCTAACTTCGCCGGGAACTTGTTCAAGAGCCTCATCGACTGGCCTCTTATCAGCATGACAAGGAACTCGTAAAGCCATATCTGGTAACAGAAGTAAGTGGTTTTAGGCTCGTCTCCTTCTGCAATTCTGACTTTCCAATAGCCCAAACGAAGGTCCAGCTTTGTGAAGAAAGAGGCTTTGGACAATCGGTCAAAGAGATCTGCCACCAAAGGGACAGGATACTTGTTCTTCACTCTCACTTTGTTCAGTGCACGATAGTCCACACACATGCGCAAAGAGCCATCTTGCTTCTTCTGGAACAGCACAGGGGCCCCATATGGTGCCTTGGAAGGCTGGATAAAGCCTGCATCCAGCAAGTCTGTCAACTGCTTCCTAAGTTCTGCCAGTTCCAAGGGCGACATCCGATAAGGTGCACGTGCAGGGGCGCAAGCCGTTTGATAAATAGATTCCTATCTTCAATCATTCCTATCTGCCTTTTACCTGTATTCAATTCGAGTTGCCATTAGATTATTAATTATTATTGACTGGGCATTCTCTGTTATTCCTTTTGTTTGTGGGTAAGGTGATCCACCCCCAACCGGGAGAAGATAACGAAAGGGAGACAAAGTCCTAACAAAATCATAACACAAGGTACCCATTCCATCTATCATATCAGTCGAGTCGATCCGATTCGTTCTTATCAGGCGGCAAGAGAGAACTTATGACTTCGCGGATGGAGAGGGATTCGAACCCCCGGTATTCCTAGAAATACTTCGGTTTTCAAGACCGACTCTTTCAACCGCTCAGACATCCATCCCCTTCTCTTACCTACTTTGACTCAGATCTTCGGTATACCTCATACAAGATAAGCACAGGAAAGGATATTCAATCAAAACCAGGCTATCGCCCTATTCTCTCAATTGCCTATCCTTTATAGATGAAGGGGAGTACCTTAGCAGTAGCTTCCAACACTTAAGATTGACCTCCGGACAGATATGAAAGTTTTCTAAATTTCATACGGAACTACTTACTTACCTAAAGTCAACTTCTCACTTTCCAAATCAGTTTACTGAAGGAACTGACCCTAAGCATAGCTCTCTCTCAAATACAAATGCCAAGAAAGAGATTCCTTGGATAAGTTGAAACCTTTCATTTTGCTTTTAAGGCGTTTATCCTACTTATAGTATCAGTCCTATAGCCTATCGAAATTCGTGTTTTTATTAACCAAGAACACATGCACTTTGTTGGCACTAAAAAAAAGGTGATTCAATCCACTAGTGCATTACCTCTTCTGAATCGAAACAAGAAAGAGCTCATAACCACTGCTTGTGAAAAGAGCTCTCCTCAACTGAAGGCGCACCTACTGTTACTATCAGTGACGTCTCTCTCAGGTAAAGTTTTGATCTCGAACTAACGGCCGGAAGAGAGATATTCATAAAACCCGATTCCCTGCCCTGTCTTAAGAACCTGACTCAAAAGAGAAAAGAAGACCGGACTAAAAGAGAGATCACTTTCGACGATTGAACTGCACTTTGATATCCAGATTGGAACTGGATTTGAACGTCTTTGGATCCTGCTTAGAGCCGGCTCTCACTACACTTTAACCTTTCATATCAGAAACGTCGACTTGCACTTTTTTTTATATCTAATTTCTTTTTCAGGAATCCTTGCTCCTGCCTTGGCTCATATTCACATGGGCCACTCATAAGAATAAGACGAAAACCCCCTACCTAAAACACAACTAATTGAGAGACTCAGAATATCAGTGCCTTGGGTAAATGCAGGAGAATCTTACCGAACGAGTTTCAAACCAGTCCTCTTCGCTTCCCTTAGGGAAAAGGGCCTTGTCGGCCACCGCTTGCTGACGACGGAACGCATCGTCAATTAAAAGTCCTCGCCTTGAACTTTGTTGGAAAGGTAGGTCTTCGGCATGTCCCTTGCTTGCGAACTTCTTTAGTAGGGCGGGTAGCTTTGGAGATCCCATTCCTCACGTTTACCGTTGTCCCCAGACTTCACTCTTTCAACACTTGTATACTTTCTAAATAGTCAGGCGTGTCCCTGTCTCCAACAAGTGTGTGATCCACCGATTTACTGAGTGACTCTTTCTTACCGCTTACGTCCCTATCTCTGAAAGCCTTATCAGACTTCCGATCCATCCCTAGTTTGCCTTGGCAGGCTAGACTGATTTCAGACCTTTTGATGTGCCTCTTTCGGTTGCTTTCTAGCTTTACCGAATGCTCGTTGAGACCTATTCTCTTTCCGCTTTCAGACAAGTAGCTAAGTCGTCTTAATCCAGCGGCGTAACAACTCTTTCTTCCCTTTTGTCAGCTCAATTCTTTTTTTTATAGACTATATCTATAGCCTCACACTCGCCAGCTGAGTTCGTTGGCTAGTTTTGATCACCCCGAATTCGATTTCTCATGCGAGACAGAGGTAGACAAGATAAAGGTCAATCGCGGGTTAACTACTTATTTGATTTGAAAGACCAGGCTATTCCGCTCGCTCTCAGGAGCTTGAGTAGACCGTTCGTTCAACTCGCCTGAAGGAGACTAGACTTCCTTAAAAAGAAAAACTCGCTTCGCTCCCTTCGCACTCGTTTACCGCTTGCTCTTCTTATTCATGATTATACCGTTCGCAGGCATTCCTGGTCAAACTGACTGGCTTGGGGCCTGGGGGGGAAGAATATTAGTTCAATAGCCAAAGCGGACCAGAGAAGGTTAGTTTAGTGACCCGCAGAAATAGACCAAAGAAAGACCGAGGCGCGAAGCGAAGGGAAAGTCAGGCTTGATTGGCTAAGGGGCATAGGTAAGGAAAAAGTGGTCTTCGAACGAAGGGAGTATAGGAATTCGATCTGTTGTCTTAGAAAGGGGTTCCTCGGGCGTAGCTGCTTTCCTGTGTTTGCATGTACTATAATAGTAGTGAGCGTAGGCGTTCCTCGGGGATGGTGTAGTCGTAGACGGCCATGAGTGCGAGTGACTAGAGGGACGCGTGTCGGATTTGGATTAGTAACCCTAGGGTTTCTGTTCCCTTGCTCACGGGTATAAGAGCTTAGAGAAAGGGGAACTTTGTAATTAAGCCGAAAAATCAATCAAAAAATCGATTCAGAGAAAAACCTCTTCTCCTCTCTGTTTTCTTAGAGTTTCATATGGTATCAGAGCCACCTTCTTCTTTACTAAACAGAGAACCAGACCCACCTTCCTCTCCAGAGTCAGGAGTTCTTGCCCACTGGAGTTATCCAATTCTTATTGGCCTTAGTCAAACAGTTCCACTATCCCTCAATTTTTCAGTAAAGACTGAATCTTGGGTGAAAGTTGAGACAACTCTGAGCGGAGGGCAGTGAGCGCTATTTGATAAATGAGGTAATATATGTAAGACTAGTCTGCAGGCCTCATCTTCGACAAGAGAAGGAGTGCCTCTTTCTCATGTTCATTGACGGAAGTCTTTGGCTAACAATTCCTACTTCTCCCAAAAAGGAAGACATTTGATAAAGCCAGCTATTCGAACGCTTAACACATGCAATTTGAGTTATATCAATTCAGGAGTCCAAGCGTAAGCTAGATTCGTTTATTGACCTGAAAGCAAAGTAAGGCCACCGGAGGCTTGCAGACCTATTAGTCGAGTGACTTCGTTCCTCGGAATTGACTGATAGCCAATGCTAACAAGCAATGGAAGAGATATTCAAAAAAATGAATACGGGGAAGTCTATTCAATACCTTACGGTTCAAAGTCAAGGTAAACTATTCCATCCGAAAGCCCAGTAAATGAAATTCAATAATAGCCGTAGCTGAGGAATTGACTTACGAAAGCGGCAGATGATTGCTTTGATTGGCCTGCTCTATCAGTTTATTCAACTACTTCCTCCATACCGTAGTGGACTTCCTTCCTTTCCATCAGATGTAGGAGCAGCGGAAAGGGCTGCTTTAGAAGCTTCAATAGTTCCCTCATCAACGGATGGTTTAGCCGCCAGGTGAAAGGGATGTCAAATAGAAGGCGTTCCTCGGGCGTAGAAGGCCACGTTCGATAGCCGCCCTAGCTGAAAAGTAAAGCTGCGGTAGAGGGTGTAAAGTCAATAGTTCCAGCTGGGCTTGGCAATTATCTATAGAAGTAGAAGGTGAAACGGGATCAAATCCTGGTCATTCTATAGTTGCAGGATCCGTAAATGAAGCCGGAAAGAGTATCTAAAGATGAAAGTCCAGGCGTCGAAGCCAATGAAACACCTGGACAAGATAGTGAAGGGTCTGGGGAGAAGTCAATTCTATAGTTCATTACTCGGATAGGGACTCCAGTAAATCAATCTATTCTAGAGGGCGAAATGTCAACAAACTTTAGCGAGAGTACCAAGATCGGACTCAACTTCCAATTCCAAAGGCAACTTTACTAGCGTGGTTATGAATCAACTTACAATTATTGAGTTACAGGAGGAACTGTTAATGAAAGACTACTATAGTAGTAATAGCTGTGAATTCCACTTCTGAGTTAGAGTTCAATCCTTACCATCTGAAAGTACGTACTTCTTGTAGCTTGAGAAGAGAAAGGATGCATTCGTCAGCGTTGGAAGGCCCAATCAAATACCCCCATCATAGTATAGGTTTTCCCTCTTTTCTCTCATTTAAATGGAACTAAATGGGCAATCCAGCGAAAGATAAGAATGAAAGGGAACTTAACTCCGAGGAATCAGAATCATAAACTACAGGATATTCTCTAGTTGGTCTTGCTGTATTAGTAGCTGGAGAAATACCGGAATCAGAAGAAAGAGAGCTAAACAACTTGGAGTTCCCATTCCGAACGGAGAGAAAGAATACTCTTTAAATGACAGAAACAACAAGCAACAGCCCTAGTGGACTTTAGCCGCTCGCTCAGACTAATGGCCCGGCTAACGCCTCTCACCATCCCATTAGTTTTACGCTCACTACACTGACTGTTCCTCGTAGGGATGCCAACTCCTACTCGGAAGGCACGCACGAGCTACACTTGCATGCATAGGAATAGAGCTAAGCCAGAAACCGATCAATTCAAGGAACTCATTCCGAACGGAGAGAAAGAATACTTATTACTGTGCGATAGCAACAGAGCAGCTAGCCGATCAGTCGTGCCCGCCCTCAGTACACGCTACGCGCAACACGGCAGGCAACTCCTTCTCTACAGCTTGCTTACTTAGGAAGAGCAGCTACGCTAACAACCTAGCAAACCAACCTACGTAGAACGTAGAGAGGAGGGAGTCAGTAGTAAGGCGAGGAAGGAGGAACCCCAGGCAGCAATCCGCGGACCCATAGGAGGGGCGGAGCGGAGGAGGGTCTGTGAATGCGGTAGACGGTAGACCTCTCGAAGACTCAGCTTTCAAAATGACAGTCGGCTTTATTGATATTTGGAATTTGAAGAGAACGTGAAGTCTAAGATCATCGAAGGTGGGTTCGGCTTCCTTTTATATAAAAGTTCCTTTAGAAAAGGAATCGAATAGGTCCCGAACCTAGCAGCATTCAGAAGGTCATACTGCTGGTGGAAGTTGCACAGCGAAAGGCAGTATGACACGATCCTTAGAGTTATATAGTTGCTTATTGTGGGGACCTTCCAGTCTCGTTCCTCTAATTGATCGCGATTGTTACCGACGTTGGATCTTTTTCGACCAGATTACTAGTGAACAGGTAACCGTAATGACGCGAAGAAAGCACATTCTTTCTAGCATGCGATGTCTTCGGTATTGGCATCTTTCCCGGGAAAACAAAAGCAACCTCTTCTATCTATTAACGACTACTTGGGAATCGCTAGCTCGCATACGCTAGTTCGTTCGTACGCCCTGCTCGATCTACAGCTAGGGAAGTGAAAGGAGCAAGTTCTTGCTTGGCATGTTACTTCTACGGCAATCCCATGTCTTCAGGCAAGGTAGCGTTAGCTATCCCAGGTTGTGAACTGGCTCCGATCAGTGCCTATTCTCCGATCAATGGTCGAATATGCTGCCGTTCCCCTATCGGTCAAGAAGTCAACTCCTCGGATGGGTAAAGAAGCCTATCTTATCCCGAAACCGGAGATACTGGAGTATTCAAAGCCAGCTTGTCCGCCGGGCAACAGTCTGGCCTTCTTCTTTGCTCTTCAATCGATGCCTAACTCAAGCTTGTCCATAGAACTTGCTCCGCTAAGCGACTAGCTGCCTTTCTTTCCTAAGTCCGTAGCTCAAGTTTACTTTAGCTAGCGCTACCTTTAGCAAGCAAGTGAGTTACAAACTCTTTATCCTGATATATCCCTTCGGTCCGAAAAGTCTTTGTTTTCGTTTCTTATTATCTGACTCCCGTTTGTTTGTTTAACTCAACACCAGCACCTGGAGGAACCCCTTACTTGTCTGGAAGTACAAGAAGGTTGGTAGCTTTGTTAGGACTTAGGTGTTTTAAAGACAATAAGAAAGATTATTAGTTCTATATACATAACTCGAGGTTACGAGCTCTGCTTACTTAGCCGCTCACTCGAACTGTAGTTCTCGTTTTCTTGTCCTATCTTGTTAAAAGAAGCGGATCGAGGAACGCCTCTTTGAGTTCCCTCTTTCGTGGATAGATCACTGAACTATGCGCCTATCTTCGCTTTTCGATCAGCCGTAGCTCCCCGTTTTCACTTAGCCTACGAACTACAACGCGTCTTACTGGAAGAAGAACTCCAGGTTGGCTCGAAGATGCCAACAGCATTCCGTTCACTTTCGCAATATTCACTCGTTTACTTGTTAGCTAGGGCAAAAAGAGAGAGGTTATTCTGTCTGATCAGCTTTCTAATCTCAGCCTGTTTGTTTATACTCCGTGTTTAGTCCGAATATATTCCAGCAACAAAAATTGGTACAGAATGGACTTACCTTTGCTTCTGAGAAGAAAGGCCACTACCCCCTGGGCTTTCTTCTGACTTTTCTTCTTGCTGCTCTTAAGGTCTTGAGAAGAACCTTCTTTATTTTTGATGAGAAGGCAAATTTTGAGCTTTCTCGGCTTAACGACTCTTTCTTCGAACCTTTTGGTATGTATTGCCCCATAACTATAGATCAGATCCACCAGACGAGAAACTCAATTCCGCACTGCTGCTGAGTCGTCGGACTTATCCACCAAGGGATTCGTGGAATTTCTGTGAATTGCGTTGGGGGAAATCTACCAAAGCTAGGCAGATAGATAGACTCCTTTCCCGCTGCTAAGGGAGAGCAAGAAAGAAAATCAAATTCTTGTTTTTTAATTAGCGCCTCCTTTTGGGTATGCCGATACTAAGAGTCCTCTCACTACCAACCAGCAGACATCATCTGGCTGGGTCTTGCCGGTATCAACAACGAGAAAAAAACAACCAAATGGAAACAGCAACTAACTATGACTCTTGGCCCAGACAACGTCCTAGGCGTAGGGTAGATCGGAGCAAGAGGGAACGCCTAGACGACGTTTTTATTCCTGGGCTGCTGTAAGTAGATCGAGAGGTCGTTCCGCCCCTTGTCCCCGAAGATGGGTAATATGTTCTCAAAAAATGTTGCTTCAATCTGACCTAGCTGGCGAGCGATCCCAGTTCGCGGCAGAGAACAAGACAGCAAGCGAGCGTACCTTTGTTCGCTTCTTCTCCACCAAGCACGGAAGTTTAAGGATAACTGTAGGTCGGTGGCTACCTAAGGAAACTCCGATTCGATCCGCCCCCCGGCTGGGAGGCATTTACCTCATCCCGATCACAAGGAGAGGTTCACCATGATGGGGGTACTTCTAATTTTCCTTTCTGGAAAGAATGAAATGCATAGGGGACCATCCTTTTGTTGCGGCATGCTCCTCAGATTTACGGATTCGCAGGGGGCGGAACGACCTACTTAGTTGACTGACAATGACAAAGGCTTGCGAAACTAAGTAGGGCCTTTTTAATTGAATCTTTAGTAGTCTATCAGTGGTGCGAAGAGAAACATATCTTTTTATGACTTCTACTTATCGATCCCGGCCCGGAAAAGTGAGCGACCAGGTTTATAAAGACTGGTTCGAAAGGCGCGTCTAGCCCTCTTGATGAATGAAAGAAAGGGTTTCTGAGCCCTAGCCCTGTAAGCCCACACCTGTGTAGAGTAGATCGTTCAACACCTGCGGCACAAACCAATTTTTGACCTATTGGTCCTAGTCTCATAGGCGACCGAACGGCCGCCCCCTAATTACTAGACCGACCCGCTATAATAATTCCATAAACACCTAGCGAAGATATGGCAAACAAATAAAGTAGCCCTATGTTCGGATCTGACAATACCATACCATAATCAAAAGGTACAACGGCCCGAGCGACCAGACTTAACATAAATGTAGCCACTGGAGCCATTCTAAAAAGGAAAAAATTAGCACTACTTGGTGAAATAGGTTCTTTTAGAATCAATTTCGAACCATCTGCTAGAGGTTGTAACAATCCGAACGATCCCACTACATCAGGACCCTTTCTACGTTGCACAAAAGCCATTACTTTACGTTCAGCTAGCACTAAAAAGGCTACTCCTAGTAGAAGTGGTAGAATTATTCCAAGTATTTCAGCTGGAACAGCTATGTACGTTTTCGATTTTTTATTTACTCATGATCTGGCCTGGTCGACCCAATCATGATATTGAAGGATGGGACCTTTTCTTGAAAAACTCCCGATACCGAGAAGAGTTGAAGATGGTGCAACATTGAATCCTCTTACCTTACTTCGAATGGAATCTTAGCCCGCCTCACTTGCTTTCTTTACTGCATAAGGGCATAAACAAAGTCAAGGGATTGATGAAATTACTCGACTAAAAGGAGAGGTCCAACGTAATTGATTACTCGAATGAAAGGAGAGGAGCGGAGGGATCAAAACTTTATTGGAAGAAATTCATAGTCCAAAGTGTCCGAAGAGGAATAAGAGTAGGTTTCAGCATTTTCGGAGAGTCCAGAGGGTTCAGTGCTCGGAGATGACAAGAAAGGGTTCTCAGTGTTGAGGGCGGGGTATAAGGGAAGTTTCCGGAGAGCTGGGAGTTGGCGAGGGGATATAGTCAGGTGGTAAGTAGTTACCAAATGAATCTAGTTCTTCAGATAGCCTCCAATATTTACTATACTGATTGCGCCTCTCTATATGTATATGAGGGGTAGCCCCCATGTAAATGTAAAAAAAAATTGAGAATGACGCTTGGAAGATGCACAATAATACCCACGTGATGAGTTGTTTGTGATGCGGAGCAAAACTCGAGTTCTAACGCTGTAGACATACGAGAACCATATCTCCAGAGAGAATCAAAAGTATACATGCCCAAGTCAATCATAGAGGAAAACCCAAGAGACTCCCATAGGATTGCTTCTGCTGTTGATAAGAAGGACCCGTCAATGACCGCGGCCGCCGTCGGCACATCAAAGAGGTTCTTAACAACCTGGTAGATGACCGTCCGAGGCCACCTATCAGTAGGAGATTTGAGGTCAAAAGGACCAAAGGTTCCAATGACCGCGAAGCTTTGCTAACGGTTTGACCTGATTGAACGTACCATCGCATTCAAGACTACTCCTTCCATACTCCAGTCGTGAATGGGACGGAGTAGGCGCTCTTTTATATAGTTGTTTCCTATAATAAATACTCTTCCCACCCCCTGACTCTAAGGCTCTGTTCATGCTAGCCCCAAAAGAGTCACTCGTTTTCCACTATCTCTCATCTGCCATCTCAGTGCAGTCCTACAGCTCATAGCCTATCTTACCAATAAGAGGGCTGGCTTTAGCAACTCTTTCTTTCCTTCGCAAGCAGTAGCTTGTAACACTAGGGGGCCCTAAACTTGAAACAAATGGGTCTTGTTTATATCCTAGTTTTCCTTTTCCACTGCATTGGTACCTGTGACCTCAAACCTTACTGGAAGAACTCTATGACTCGCATCCACTTTCCCACTGTAATGGAAAGGAATGCCTACCGCTCAACTCCGTTTCATGCTTGAGGAAAGAAAGATGATAGAAAAGGTTCAATATTAGCGAATTGCCTCTGACTACTCTTCCAAGGCTGGTAGAGCTATCGGATTCCCATTCACTTAGTCAACTTCTTTGATCACCCCTTCTGTGAGCTACATAATCGATTCTCTTTCTGAATGGAAAAGAGATTGGAATCGGTTTCGTTTAGCTTTCATTGTTGAGTGAAAAGGAAAGCATACAATCTTCATGGTGAAGGACCTCTACTGCCTCTACTAGTCCTTATGTATTAAGCACGCCCTTCCTTCTTGCTATGCTATGAAGAATCCCCAGCCGTCTTTGCTTTGGTCTGCGAATGCTACCTCTTCTACTGCCTTCTCAACGGGTAATGAACCAAAGGCAGTGTCTGAACAATCCGAGATTGCCTTCGCCTTTTTCACTACCCCTTTTCAGGCACTTGGTTTAGTAGGTGCCAACTTTCTTTTCTACGAGTAAGCTTCCTAATCCTCATTCCTCAAAAGAAGGTCCTTTCTCCCGGTACTCGTTCTTCAAGCTATCCCGCGCATCCAAGCCTCTTTCTTTGGCACTGTAGTTAGTGACTTATTAACATCCCTCGCTCTGGGTGACCCACCTGGAGAGAAGCCAATAAGAAAGAATGACTTATTTTCACCGCTAACTCTTCGTTCCGAGTCGGCAAGAGCAATCAGAGTTTAGGAAAGCATTCCCATAGGATAGGAGGATTGGTTAGCTCATTAGACCTTTTGATTCTTTTATTATCTTTCTAGTGACTTTGAAAGAAGGGATTTTGTCTAGCTTAGAGTAAGCCGGGAACCAAAAAAGGATTTGAATCCGGAACGAGAAAGGACGACCGAAGGGAACTTACACCGAATCGCGAATCCCGTGCAATTGAGATTTTCTAGTTGAATTCATTCACTAAACCCCGGGAATTTGAGATGAATCACTCCATAACCAAAAGTGCTAAGGTCCTCTCATTTACTATTTGCGTAAGTTAGTTCATTCTATATCAGAGGGCAAAACTGTATGAAAAAGTTGCTCAAACCCGTCTTTTTTCGTTACTTTTTGATGTAAAGCTTGCTGAAAAAGCTCCACTTGTCTCTTGCTTAACACATTAGGTAATTGTGAAGTAATAGGCAGAGGTACGGAGTAACTCGTAGTAGGGGATATATCTAAGAGTCAGACCTTGGACCCTATCCTCTCTGATAGATGATCTTGCTTGGGCCACTGAAGAAGAAGAATATTGAGGAATTGGACTTAGCATTCTATCTAATGCTTTGATCCATCTAAGCCCATTGACAAGCAGGAAGAGGAGAGGGGGCTTTTGGGATAATTATGATACTGAGCCCAATGGAAAAGCCCACGCCCGAGTCCAAAATGGAATTACTGGGGAAACGAATCCAAGAAAGCCCAAAAACAAAAGTGTGGAGAAGGGGACTTATTGTACTGAAAAAGTTATTGTGCTCATTTACTCTATACGCGTCTTAGTGGACTGACAGAGTGAGCTGGAAAGGTTCCGTCTTTCCGGGGAAATTCAAGAGAGCTAGCTTCGGTGCTCACCAAAGGACGGAGCTGTCGAGTAAGGATTGGCCGAAGTCAGTTACCTGGGAATCAGCCAATAAAAAATAGACAAATAAAAGCGTGATCTGAGTAGGCAGAGCTAAATAGTGCACGTAGGGTAAACGAGGACTCTGGTCAGCTTTGAGCTGTCGAGTAAGGAGTGACGGGCCTTTGGAAACCCGAGAAAAGCGGGGGAGTACTCTATACAGTGCGTTCTATTATTGCCTCTTATTCCCGAGGGAGTGGTCGTAATTAAGCCGCGTGGCAATACCCGCCAAAAAGGACTCTTTGATTTTGAGGGGCGGGGCCTTTATCCAGGGGAGAATTCTTCAGCGCACTAAAATCTAGTTAAGGGGGTTCCATATTCATGAAAAGCCGGGGTTGAACCATGTTACGGAACTAAGACAAGAATTATGACTAATAAGAAAGGGTTTAGGGCCTGCCTATAAATAGAAGCTTCTTTCAGTCTCTATTTGGCAAAGAGGGCACTTAGAAGTCGGCAAGAAAGTGAGTAGACATGGATATCGCGAACAGACTGGCGAGCATTCAACAAGAAATACAAACCGTGGAAAACGAAAAGCTCCAATGTGAGCAAATGCTTGGTCTGTTCTGGGAGCATCCGCCTGCTCTCGATCCGGAGGTCGTGGGCAGAAGGATGCAACTTTTACGGGACCGCATTCGCGGTCTGAAACACAGGATTTCTTTTCTCCTGAAGGAGCAGGAAGGCCTAATAATACAGGCTGTCACCCACGGTCGCCGGGGAGACTAGAATAGAAGAGTCCGCCAACTTCCTATATCGCTAAAATGGAAAATAAGGAGTCCGTCGACCCAAAGTCTTGTATGCTTGCTCTATGTCTTTGGTTTATGTACTATGTTCTTAGTTTCCTTTTTAATGGTGTGTGGCTGGTCTACGGTGTGTGTAGGCTTCCTATTTTATGTATGCTTGTAATGCTTCTGCTTTGTCAAATATTCCTTTGAATATCCGGTCTTCATCTTCCTTAGATTAGATGCTACTTCCTTCGTCTAACGCACTGCCCCACAGATAATCAAAGTCTGTAATAGCGGACGATTCTATCAAACCCTAAAGTAGAAGAAAAAGTAGAAGCTACGAAACCATAAAGCTTCCCTCCTGTTTGAAACAGAAAGCATTGATATCATTGGACACTAAAGGGTCAAACTTTGCTTTGTGCTGTTCACATAGTCGACTGGGAAACGGAAAATCTCATTAATCTTAGTATTACAGACTTTTTACGAAGCGAGAGGAAAAGACGGCAAAGTCTTAACTAAACCCTGAAAGCCTAAAAAAACGAACTTCCTTCAATGCCTTCTCATTAGTATCTGCTGTGTCGCTAAGCATTCTTTCCATCCGCTAATGGACCTATGCTCGACCATCAACTCTGACATCCATAAGTAGATTAGGAGGCATCTTCTCTTTCCTTCAGCTCGCTTCGTCTGCTTCAGAGTGGGAAAAGAAGTAGACGTTTATTAGTGAGGTCGAGAGGAAGAAGAGAAAGTGTTTGTTGTCAAAGATTACTTTCTCATTAATTAAATGAACACTGTACGAGGGTATTTATACAAACGGTCAAAATTGATATCAAACCGGTCCTTAACCAATAGATCAGAGATGAAACCATCGAACCGGGATGAACCATCTCCTATTAGTCCCCCTCAAGATGAGACGAAGAGATTTCGAAGACTCATCTTGGATTGTAAATGATGAAACTGATGAGGGAACAAAGCTTTTGTCAAAATATCTGCAACCTGATTGTCAGCACATGAAGCATCCGGAGCAAACCTTTCTCAATCTCGAACAGTAATCAATCTCCACGTGTTTGTTCGTGAAAAACAGGCTTTGTAGCGATGGAGATGGCTGCAGTACTATCTGAAAACAGAACCGGTAGAGATGGGAGCGTAATGTGTAAGTCAGAGAGAAGATAACCATAGGAGCTCACAAGAAGCAAGAGCCAAAGCTCTGTATTCTGCCTCTGCAGATGAGCGAGAGACAGTGGCCTGTTTCTTAGATCGCCAAGTGATCAAAGAGGAACCAAGAAACATAGCAAAACCAGTAGTGGACCTCCGACTATCCTGACATGATGCCCAGTCAGCATCAGCACAGTGAGGGTAAGGTCTGCATCAGCTGAATATAAGAGACCTTGGCCAATAGTCCCCTTCAAATACTGAAGTACCTTGTGAACAGCCTTGAGATGTGTTGTGCGAGGAGCAGAGGAAAACTGGCACAACTTATTCACAGCAAAGGTGATGTCTGGTCTGGTGATGCAGAGATACATCAACCGGCCAACTAAACTCCTATAAGCCTCTCTATCTGGAAGCAGATCACCATCAGTATTAGAGAGCTTCAGATTTGGAGTCATTGGAACACTGGAGGGCTTAGAAGCAAGCATACCAGTGGAGGATAGAAGTTCCAAAGTTCCGTTGACACAAAGAAATACCAGCAGAAGTTCTGGCCACCTCAAGGCCAAGAAAGTATTTCAGAGAGCCCCCGGAGTTTTTCTCTTTCAAAGCAGCAGTCAAACCAGCAGCACCAAGTTCTGAGGAGCTGGCAATCACTATATCATCCACATACACCAGGACTGCAATGAAATTACCATCAGTACACTTAACAAACAAAGTGTCCATGACCTTTAACAAAACCAACAACAAAACTGCAGAAAACTTCAACATTGCCTAGAAGCCTAGGCCATAAATGGACTTCTTGAGACGTAAAACAGCATTCCTTGGCAAAGAGTCCCCCTTACTCTCAGCATACCCTTCTGGCAGTTTCATATAAATCTCTTCTTCTAACTCACCATTGAGAAATTGGAGATGTCAAGTTGAGTGAGAAACCCTTAGATGCAGAGACCTTAAGGAGCAACTTAACAGTAGCCATCTTAGCAACTGGAGAAAAGGTCTCCGTGTAGTCCAAACCAGCTTTTTGAGTATAACCCTTTGCAACCAAACGAGCTTTGTATCTCTCCACACTGCCATCAGAGAGATATTTAACAGTCAAAACCCATTTACCACTGCCTTCTTCCCTGGAGGGAGACTGGTAACTTCCCAAGTCTCTGTAGATTCCATAGCACCAATCTCTCTATCCACAGCATCACACCACTCTTTAGAAGTCTTTGCCTCAGAAAAAGAATGAGGGATTGGTTTGTGATATTATTGATGTATATCATGTAGGAAGGAGAGTGAGTAAGATAGATAAGAAGAAAGAGGATAAGGAATATCATCACGCAATGAATAGCAATGATAGTCACTCAAGTGTGCAGGAGGTTTAGAAGCCCGCTTAGTAGAGTGGTGATAGAGTGTGTTGATGGAGGAGAGAGAGATGATGGAGAGATGTGAGTTTCTGAGGACAAAGAATCTAATGGTATGAAGAAGTAGTACCTTGAGCATCATGAGCAAAAGCCATTGGGTAGATGTCTTCATGCCACATGTCTAGAGATGTAGATAGTGTGACTAGCCAAGTCCATGAGCTTATACCCTTTAACACCAGAGGGGTACCCCAGAAATACACAGGCTCTAGAGCGTGGTTGGAACTTATGACGTTGCTTGGATGATGTAGAACCATAGCAGAGACACCCAAAAGTTCTGAGCTGACCATAGGCAGGCTGCAAGGACAGGGGCAAGGGAGTCGAAGCAAAAGATGCGTTTTCGTCGCCCTCTGGAAAGAAGGGCTGGAGGGTTTATGATCTTGAGAGTGGCACCATCTCCTTTTCACGTGATGTTGTTTTCTGCGAAGAGGAATTTCCGTTTTCCTCATCTCGTTCGATCGATTCTACGCATCAATCGGTCGATGCACTTCCGATCGGGTCACACCCGACATTGATGATGATTGGCTCTTGCCTCACTTATCTGATACTAGTGTTGCGGTTCCTACTGTTACTCCGCACATCCCTATTTCTTCTTTTCCAAGAACTTAGGCTTCTGCTTCTGGACCGGACCCTTCCATGTGAGAAGCTGGAAGTCGAGGTATTGATGAATGAAAATCTAATGTCTTATTAAACCTTTAGGAGCGATCCGTTCATCCAACTCGAAATATCGTAAGAGAAGAAAAGAAGATCTCAATCACCCTGGGCCATAAGACCAGAAGCCTTGGAGTTTATAGAAAACAACATGAATAGTTTCAATCTTCATGATCCCCGCTCTCATTATGACAAAGTTTTAGTAGAGCGGACCCTTCGGTACTGTATCCAAGATGCACAACGAAAGGGTCATCGCTCAGCTATATATAGAATTCCTCCGGCATTTCCTTGGCGGATAACTAGAAGTGAAATCTCATTTTCCATGTTATCTTATAAGTCCTTTCTTGTCGCAGTTGCTTACTTTCTTCGACTATTCTGTACCTCTCTCGATTAAAGACATTCGGGAGCTGGCTTGGCTTGATGGCATAATGTTTTTGGCTAGAGAAAAGAAGCCTTTCGCTGTAAGAGCGCTGGCCCTTGTCATGGTGAGTTTGGTTACTTCCATAACAAGGGGAAGCTCTCATTAATTAGTTGATGAGGGGAAGTGGAGTGGTGAGGCGGGCCCCTTCATTAATGATTAGGCAGAGAATAATTTCATTTGAGTTTGGTGCTAAGATACAAAGGTAAATGAGTTGTTTAATAGGTTTTATGACAGTGAAAGAAAATGAAGGGCGAGGAGCCCGTTGCGCGTAGCGGGCGGATGTAGCCAAGTGGATCAAGGCAGTGGATTGTGAATCCACCATGCGCGGGTTCAATTCACGTCGTTCGCCCATAAGGGATAGGTACTCATTCACAAACAACAAAGATAGAATAGGAAGGATAAGAGAAATCTAAGTATTCAGTTCTTTACCTTTGATTAGCACACCGAGGTAATATCATATTGATCATATTGATAGTATGCCCTTTTTCAGTGCTAGTTTCCGAGTTGTCTCTATCGAGCTGTAGTTGTTCAGGGAACGCCTTTGAAGAAAGAATACTAAGGCCTTTCCTTAAGCTTCCTTTCAGATATTGTTCCGAGTAACATAGTTCACTCTCAGCAGCACACACTAGTGGAATTCTTTTCTAGCGAAGCAAGCCCGCCTGGTGTGATTAACTCCCTAGCAGTCACTACTGAGCAGCACAGAAGCGTAGTGTGCTGTAGCAGAGTGTGCTATGAAGAAGAAGATTAGGCTTAGGTAAAGGATGAACAAGCCAATGATAGTACGAACCAGACGGGTGTGCTCCAGTACCAGTTGGGACATCTCGTTAACCAAGCCATGAATCAGACATTTCACACGCACGCCTCTCTCATCAAAGAATCAAGAAGTTAGTCATGACATCAACAGCGATCTTCCTCCGTTCGATAGGGGGTGAACTGCGCCTTACCACTTGCAGAGGGAGCTACGGTCGCTCACAGGTCGTTGCTCGCTCTCTCCACTGACGGAAAAGGCGTAACTACTCTTGGAGGAAGGGCTAAGAAGGTTGAGAAAGGAAGAGGGGAACAAGCTAACGGGAGAAGGGGAGAGAGAGAACGAAGTGAACGAACGAACATACTATGATTGTCTGGTTGTGAGCCATTGGCGAACTATCAACAGAGTGTACGACCGTAGGGGTAGGGAGGGAAGAGTAGCGAAGCGATGTTCCAGTTGAAGCATGTACTCTAGCCGGCATGTCCCACCTCGTCTAGATCACTCCTGGATGTCTTGAAGGTGTCGCTAAAGCACGCCACCCCTTCTCCTCTGTTGAATCTATCTCTCTTGGTTCGCTGGTAATTCCTATTCATGATGGGATCAGGTAGCTAGGCGGAGCCCGTATTCCTTTAATTCCCTGGGATGTGTTTAAGCGTAAAATGAGCTGCTGTCTGTATCTGAGCGACCGGGTCTCCCTCTTACGCACCAAGTGCAGCTAAAGCAGGGGCGAAGACGAGGCTTGCAGACCTTCTGACTTCCCTGTCCGGGATCTCTTCACTGGATGTGTCGTGTTCCTTTGGCCCACTCCCCATTTGTTGGAAGGGTTTGTCCGGCCGGCGATGACGGTGCAGCTAAAGAAGTACGCGACAAGTGGAGCTGCTGCTTAGTCACTCTCTTCCCTCCTCTGGTCGGATGGGAATTCCTCGGCACGACTGGGCAGCTAAGCATCATTGGCTTGGTCAGCCTTTACCTAACCAACTCACAAATCGGACGCAGGCTCATCAAACAGCGCTTTCTAGCTTTCTTCAGGATTTAGCCTGAACCGATGCCAGAGCTCTCAGTGGTTTGTGGACTCGAACCACAGTAGGAATTTACAGTTCCGGCTCCCCAGCGGAGCGTAACCACTTTCTTACTCGTAAAGGCAAAGAAAAAAGGGATCCGCCTCGAATCAAAACGTTCTTTCTTTTCTAAAAACGATCTTTCTTCTCTTATGAAATTGATAGTTTGTGAGAGGAATGCAATAACTCGACTGTAAGGTCCACCAGGTCCGTAGGAGAGTCAGTCTTTCTCTAAGCAAGCTGTTTTCTGGCCTATACGGAAAGAGTTTTCAAGGAGGAACCCAGCTTCTCCCCTCTCAGCGGAGAAGGAGGAACCCAGCTTCTCTTCTCTCAGAGGAGGAACCCCTTTCCTTCCGTCAGTCTCCAATTTTCGTTAGTTCTCTCTCTCTCTTAACAGAGCGGAATTCTCCCAGTTTCCATCTTTCCTTTTAGAGTTTACCACTTGCCCTGACGGGGGCTACCGCTTTCGTTCAGTTTTCTCTCTACCTTTTCTTATTTTGACTTCATTTTCAAATCTTTTATGCTCGGCCATACCAACATGGGAAAGACCTAGCCTTCCCTCCCTTTGAAGTGCATTTATCAGATCAGCTCCCAGAGTAACTAGAAAGAGGGTGAAAGGCCCAACTTCTTCATTCATGGCCTTTTTTGTTTCTTTGATTGATCTCCCTTTCGTATTCATTCGACCTGAGGCGTTCCTCTCAGTCATACAAAAAAGAAAGGTTATTTCATGCAATGCATAACGGGTGGGCCTCCTATGGATTCCTCTAACTCAATGAATGAAGGGAGGAGTATGAGGAAGGCCGGCTTTCTAGATGAAAATGAAAACAAAAAGGAAAAGGGTCAAACCATATCTTACTTAATAATCTGACTGAATGACGAAGAGCTCTTTATGTGGTCTCACTTTACCACCATCTGAAATGCGCGAAACTTCGATTGGTGGAAGCCAGTCCATGAAGATTCTCCCTTTTCCTACGTGCACTTCCCCTCTTTTGGTAAGCATCCAGTATCTCAGCAAATGAACATTTCTCTAAGCTTATCCTGTAGCTTATACGTCGTTTGAAAGCTGCTTCAAGGATCCAACGAATAGCTAAGGTTTGTTGACGATCCCTGGCTACAATCCCAGGGACATCATAAATAGTACCCGCTACTCCTACTTTTGCTACTTCGCATATGGGCTTTATATTCTCTACGGCGTCAACCATAAGTTTGATTACATCGCGTTCAGTTCGAGCTGGGCGATGAAAAGTTTGATAAACAATAGCACGAACTCTCGTTCTTTTACCTTCTTTCATGCGAAAATTGACCAACTTCTTGATCAATAGTTTTTGCTCACCATCCAAGCCCCCCATATAGCTGAAAATTTCCGAGCAATTGGAAGCCGCTTTCGATGACGAGGCCGATAAATTTATATTACGCAATCGTTACTGTCCATCTTTATCAGCCAACTCCCCAGTTTCCATCTTTCCTTTTAGAGTTTACCACTCTTCATAGCTTCTTGAACTTTCTTTAGGGTCTTGCTCCCTGAGTTCCAGAGTCTACACTCTCGCGTCATATGGCTCCGCCCCGGAATCATGCTTACGCCCTCTCCTTTTAGAAATACTCTCGTTCCTCTCTAGACAAGTGCTCGAGTAAGAAATACCTCTCCTTTTCAGTCGAGTTGCTAAAGCACCTGGGATGAGCGTCCTCTGATCTAAATAAGAGCTCCTGTTTGTTTTCTGGCAATGAGCTAGCTTAACCCTGATTGCGACAGGCTTAATACAGTCATGTTGGATCTCCTATTCGTTCTGCTACCAGGAAGAGAAAGACTGATTGCGACAGCTCAACCGGATGAGACATCTCTTATTTACAGAACTGTGCCAACCGAGGAACGCCTACCAACTCCGCCAACCCCATTGATTTAGCCGCACCTGAACCCGCAACCGAGGAACGCCTCTCCTTTCAGTCGAGTTCCGTTGGACCTCTACTCCGCCTACTTCTTGTGCCGACTTCGACTGCCTTATTTCGGGTGAAGAGTAAGGGGTGGTAGGCTTAGTAGGGCTCGAACCTACAATATAACCGTTATGAGCGGTACGTTTCAACCAATTAAACTATAAGCCCCTACGGATCTCTACATGCAATTTGCTCACTTCGGGAAGAGCGGACGCAAGCAAAGGGGAGGCCTTTGCTCTATCTGCTTCTTCCTCTTCCCAGGAGTGCCCAATTAGATAAAATAATGATTTTCTTATTGTTTATAGATAGATAATCTTATATATCTATTATTTAGAATAATAATAAAATCAAGCAAGCGGTCCTTTCGCGACTCAAACTGCCGGTACGCTTTCCGGCTCGCAACGATTCAAACGGGCGGGGGCTCTCTATTTGCTTGCAATGCCGGCTGTTCGCGTTTAGTTAAAAGTAGAAGTAGAGGGCGCCCACACAACGACCGACGGACTCGTGGTATTGAAAACCTCATTAGATGAGAAGGTAGTTGACTGGCAGACCCCTGAACGTACGTTAGCCAAAAGCCCCTATCCACTCAATCTGGAAAGAGAATAGACCGCCGTGAACTCCGGCGAAAGACCCCGTACGACCTGCGGGAGTTGAAGGTTGCTGGCTTGGCTTGCCCGTGGGCCGTGGTATCCTGACGTCCCTCCCGCTACGGCTCGCTGTACGTTCCTTTAGCTATAGGCGTGTCCCATCCGATAATAGTCCGTTCCACCGGAAGCTCAGTGGGGTTTCATACGAGGGTCCCGCGTACTGTGCCATCGCCCAACCAGTACGGCCGTGTCTCTGCTATGGTCAACAAGCTCTTGTGTAGGGACTTGCGGTAAGCCAAGCCGCTCACCGTCCCTTCGCAGTTTCGGTGAGGAGTGAGAGAGGCCTATTATGCCTAGCGAAAGTAAGCGGGGCAGGATCTGAAAGAATTCAAGACCTAAAATCAAAAGCCAAGGTAATGTCTTCAAGAGGTTCCATTCATCATCAGGCTATTTCAGTAGATCGTTCAACTCTAGCTTATGTTAGCCTTGCGTTCACTTACAAAAAAAGAGGTAGTCTTACTACTTTATGAGATTTAAGCAATCTCAGATTGACTGCTATTCCCACTCGGTAAGTCTGAAAATGGGCAATCATTCCGCCCTTCGGTAAACATTCAAACTTAGACGTCTATCTCACTCTTCAACTCATAGCTCTAAAAACCAGAGTTAACGGGGATCGCATTCAACCGCATTAAACTGCTAAGAGATAGCAACTGCTAACATCTAGGCAATATGCAATATTGCTCTTATCCCAATAGTATTGATATTCCCGGTATTCTGCTATCTACGATTTGCTTTCTTACTGTTGCAGAAAGACAGAATGAAGACTGTAGGGAACAATTTTTGTGTTATCAACCAAGGAGTGCCTAGTAGGATGTCGTAGGTGCCCCAAAAAACGATTGTTCCGGTTGAACAATTTGTCAACAGGAGGGGTCCTCCGAAGGCGCTGGCGAAAGCTAGGTCATGTTTTCCGTCTCTCGCTTTGAAAGTGGATTCTTTCTCTTACATGATCCAGGTGATGTGTACCAGTGGATACCCGGTTACTCAATCAAGGTCTATTATGGCCAGAGCGAATCCAATCCGGTTTGTTTCCATTCTGCGATAAGAATGATGCATTCTCCTGTATGGATGAAATGAAATTCAGGAGGCTCGTTGAGACCCCTTCTTTAAAAGAGCTATCAGCAGAACAAAAACCTCGGAGGATGGGCCGACTAGGTCAGGTTGTTGAGGGAGGTGGCAAAAGCCTTCTATTCGCCATTGGGAACTACGTTAATCATAGGTTGTTACACCCCTTCCATGTTTGGGGGGGCGGAGAAGACGTCTCCCCGGACTTTTAACCAAACACAGCCTTTTGATCGACTGGTTGGCAGTAGGCACTCTTTCTCCTTTGACTTAAAGTCGGCCACTGATCGTTGGCCTTTAGTCTTTCTGTTTGAGGTGGTGCAGTACCTATTTGACCGCTACTTTGCCTCAAGTGTGGTTAATTCTGCATTTGCATGCAATATCTTTGAGGTGCCTTTTGTTAAACTTAAACGAAGGTTCTCTCAAGTATGCTTTGTGGCAGGGCAGCCATTGGGGATATCACGGTTCTTGGCCTACTTTCGCGCTATCACACCATATATTAGTGTGGTGGTGTGCGAAACAGGTGCATCCTGACCCTGCCTGGTGTACGCTTTACATCGTACGCGGTACTCGGTGATGATGTTGTCATTGCCGATCAGAGGGAATGAATTTGAATCGATTACCAAGCCATGTCCCCTCATGCTATATGAGACTGAACTCTCAGTTTGTATATGTGGAAAGAGACCTAAGAGAACTGAAACTCACTTCTAACCTAGGGGCCATAGAATAGGGATGAAGAGGAGAGAGGCGAGGTGAGTCGCAGACTGACGAAGCGAAGCATTGAGAACGTAGAGCCGAAAAAGAAGGACTATTGCTTATGTATCCATACCCCCGATAGCTAGTTCATCACTCTCCCAACTCAATTCACAAGGACTTGGAGGATCAAAATCTATGTTGATGGACGTGATTTCTCAGCTAATTGTGGTGAGCAAGATATGAGATGATCAGTCTCCCTGATTCTTGAACTGTATACCGAATCTAGTGAGAATCCCGTGTCAAATGTTTCTTCCTGAGGTTGATTCATCGAGATCTTGTGCTTCTTTTCACAAGACATGGAGATTGAAAGATTCAGATCAGTAAGGAGACCGACTAAGTCACTTGCGGTGGCGGACATGGACCCATACTCTGACTCTCCTATTTTTACTTATTTCCTTCTTTTCCCGTAGGATCTCCCAAGAAAAAGCCAATATCCTGAGAGTGATCTAGAAATTCCCACGAAGGCCAATCAGCATCACTAAAACAAGAGCAAGTTGAGAGGAAGGTGTCAAGTGCAGACAATTCAGAGAAGATATCTCAACAATCTTTTGAAAGCGTTTAATAGGAAGGAATAGAAACAGGAATCTAAACCTTCTTTTCTATCTAAGGTCTCATCAGAAATTGTGAAAGTTCACTGAGTAAGCTATGTCAGGTCTGGTTATGCTAGCAACCACCAAGAATGCTACGATAGAGATGAGGATTAGCAAAGTGGAACTTCCAACAGCAGAGCAGACAAAGAGGACCCAGAAGTGACTATGGGAGAAGGGAGAGGTTCTTTCCATGCCAGCCTTGACCAATAGATCAGTAATGTTTTGAGAAAGATAGAAGCAGAAGTTCTACTCACTTTTTGACCAAGATTGAGCCAGATACTTTATAGAAAAGATGGCATTTTTGATGCATACTATGTCATCAATATTCAGAGGATTGGACCATGTGATTCTAAGATCATCAACATATACTAGAATGTACAGAGCATGACCACCGCTCATAAAGAGAGAGAGATAAAGTTGACTGAAAACCAAGCTCAGAGAGTTCTTTCAAAGCAGCAAGAGTAGTCATGAATCATTCTTCCTTCGATTGGATAATTCCCATTGGATTGTCAGCTATTGCATCAAATGTTCCAGCTCCGCCCAATTCTCGAAGTCATGTTAGGAGAGGTATTTCTTACTTGACTAAAAAGGTACGGAGTGACTTGACCCTTGGGAGAGGTATTTCTTACTCGGAGAGGGAGGCCACTATCAGCTACTCTGCAACTTCTCATCCCACGGGTTGGCATTTCTCTTTTCTTGCTCTTTCTTTTCTTTCTCTTTCGGTAGTGGACGGGCTAAAGGGATTTGCTTACGCGCTAGCGCTTTCGTTCACTTTTCTCACATTTCTAGTACCAACTAATACTAATGAATTCGGGCGAGAGTCTTCAAGTATAAGGAGATGGTAAATAAACAAGTGCTCCAGTTCCACCGGTTCCTAATTAATGGGGGAGTTGCTGCGCTCTCTTCTATGTAAAGAGAGATTTTCCACGGTAAAACAAGTGCTTAGCTTTGTTACTACATCCCGATAAATAGGTTAGGTTACTTTCTTGCTACGCCCGTTGACTAACTAGAAGAAAGAGAATGAATAGACAGGATAACTAGTTCCCGTTGGTTGACAACAGCTCCCTTTTCCTTTAGCTTACCAGTTATACCTAATGTGGCGCGGTCGACATATTACTATAGGGCGAGCTATGTTAGCCAACCCTTTCCTCAGCTGCAAGGTCTCTGCCATAAGTTTCAACCCAAACTCAGGCAACTTAAGCACCGGCTCTAACTTGATAGAATGCCCCACCCCAGCAATGGCCATTGGAGAGGTACTATCAATTAGTAACTCGACTAAAAGGAGAGGGATTTCCTTCTAACTAGTGGCTGAGAGTAAGCAAGCTACCTTCATTCAACAGATTAGTGGTTGAGTCAATAACATGCTCCGGGGCGGGGATCATTGGTCTTCTCTTTTGCATTTTCGCTGCCTGCCTTTTTCTTCGTGTCCGTCCGTATCGCAAAGCGGGTCGACGCCAGCTATAATGGTTGAAAATAGGGGGGCCAACCAAGACCCCCTAATAAAGCTTTTTTTGATAAAGCAAACGATTCGTTCCGACAACTCCGGACCAGATTAACCCCTTTAAATTAGCCGATCTTACAAAATCGATCGGGCGGGCTGGTTGGGAAGGGGTTATTGGCGGAGAAAAGAATCGCTGAGAGATAGATTCTACTATTTAGTCAGGACGAATGAGTGGTTGTGCAGCATGCTCCGGAGGAGATTGACCCTTCCCCGAGTTAGCCCAGTCGGAAAGGAGAGGGCCCGCTGTCTAGACTTTCAGCACCTGTACGAAACGAAGGAGCGAAGCCTGCTTAGTCTCTTACTCGAAGAACGGCCTCCGAGCGACCGTAGCTAAGTACGTACCCAGTGTAGCTTCTGTTTAATTAGTATTCCTTGTTTGTACTGATGTGACTGTATCCCGTCTGTTCCGCTTGGTTCATTGTGTTTTTCGCTTCCCTGGCTTAAAGGACGGAACCACCGAGGAATACCGGTTAGCAGCTCTAGTAGGATGTATACTGTGCTTTGTTCCCTGTCTCATCCTCCGAGTAGTTCTCCAAGCCTAATAGGAACATCGCTAGCTCGGTCAGTTTGTGTTTCTCCTGCTTTCCTCTATCTTCCTTCTCTCAATCGTTCAGATCTTTGTTTACATCGGTATATGTAAGGGACATCTTATGGGTTCTTCTGTAGTAATCTTTCGACAGTTCCGGTTAAACTTCTACTTTCACTCGGAACATCCCGGGTGTTGGCTTCCCTGTAATTCCGTGTAAGGAAGGTTAGTAAGTAAGCTAAGCCCTGTCAGGAAGTAATCCCAGGAATGTTTGTTAGTTGTTAGTAAGGTAAGCCAGGTAAGCCATGTCAGTTGGTAAGAAAGTAATCCCTTCCAGAGTTGTAAGGTTAGTAAGCTTTTCCCGTTTATAGGAATGGGTTTCTAAGCCTAGGAAGTCAAGGAAGTTGTGTTGGTCTTTCCCTGGTTCCTTGTTCCCCTGTTGCCCTAAGAGAAGGGCTGTTGTGATTCTACGGTTTAGAGCATTTCCAAGATAGCTAGTTAGCTCCTAGTAGCTCTTAGTAGATGGCCGGGCACTTCCCAACCACTTTTCTTGATTTCTTACCGGCCTTGAGAAATGAAGAAGGAGAGATCCCTATCCCAACCAGATAATCTTTTACCGGAACATACCTTGTTCTATTATACGCCTCAGCCTTTCGCTACTAATACAGCAAAACCAGTAACTGAGTCGACTATAGTAGCATTTGATGCGTCACCTTCCCTATGAAACTCTTGACTTTACAGTAGTTGTGGCATCCGCTTCCCTTTCTGAGTCTGATTCCGATGCTAATTATCCAGTTGATGGGGAATTGACGGCCCTTTCATTGACAAGTAGTTCATTCCACTGAAGAGGGAATGCTTGTAGCTAGAAGAAGAGCTTTTGCAACAAAATCATTGACTTTCCTAGGAACCTCATTGACTGATGTCAAGGTTGAAGCAAGAGCTAACAGAGACTACTTTCTTTCACCGCGAATTGCCTTTGATGCAAAACCATATACCGATCCTGTTAAGTCTTGAATTGACTTCTGATGTCCTGGCTGCCCCTTAAGCCTGGAAGAAGAGTGACTCGGGCAGGGGAATAGGACATTCAATTAGAAGGAAGAACTTTCTCGCCTGTGAGAGCATGATAGGATAGGACGTCACTGTCTTTATGAGGGTGTGACGCTATGGACCCAGGGGAATCAGTCTATCTAGCATCCCAACGGACTTCTCGCTTTCTTCTTGATATAGGAAAGCATTCATGCGTAGTCTATAAGAGAAAGTCTATGAGTGGGTCAGTGGAGAAGTAAGCAGGTCGTTTACAGAAGAGAGCGCGGAAGCAAATGAGTTGACAAAACCAGCCTACCATGTCCAGCTTCAAGAGAAGTTGCTGATCCAATCATCATCCCAGTGATTAGGCTAACTACATTCCTTTTTTTTTCGAAAGAGAAAGAAGTCAAAGGCGTTCCTCTCCTTTTAGTCGAGTAGTAGGCGTTCCCCGAGCCCACTTTTTAGCGACATGATAGCATGAACTCTTCCCCAATGTAAACATTTCCTGCCTAACAGATTTGTAGACGTCCAGGAAGCTTAAGATCTTAACAAGAAAGATATAGGCGATGGCGTCGCCAATTGCATGAAAGAAAGGCCTTTTAGGGGAGTTGGCTCGTGTGTGGAGTGAATTCCTCTGTCCTGTGTGCGGAAGGCATATGAAGTAGTCCAGTAAGGATTCAAGTCAGGTTGTATTTGGATTTTGCAACTCGGAAATTATCATAGATTTATGATCCTTTCCTTACCCTACTGCCTATAAACATTCAAAATATGCAAAATAGCCCTTATATAAATATAACCAAGCCGATCTACGAGTGGATATTGCCTTTTTTTTCATCGGCGATCTTTCATGGAGTTGCCGAAGCCAGAAAATCTGCTAATGCAATCCGCAGAATTACATCAGATCAAGGTGTGGATCTATTTCGAACAAGTGATATCCAAGAAGAAGCCATTCGTTACTTCTCCAACCTGTTTCAGTTTTCACCGGTGAACCACACTCGAGCCTCTATCTCATCCCTTCGCTCTTTTATCGACTTCAGATGCTCCAACGAGATGCAAGCGAATCTTCTGCAACAGGTTACTACGGAGGAGATTCCAAATTGTCTTTTCAGCATGCCGCTCGACAAATCCCCTGGCTCGGATGGTTTTCCAGCTGACTTTTACAGATTAACTTGGGATATTGTTGGCCCGGACTTTGTTGTTCAAACTAAAAGAAAGAACGCTAATCAAATTCTTGTTATTAAAGGTCCGATCTGATGTTTACGATTTGTTGTGGTTAATCTTCCCCCCAATTGACTAAGTGCAAGTTAGAACATGGTAGCTTCTGATTCACGGCCAATGAGACTCCGCTTGCGAGCTGAACTCTTTTTGGCATCATTCGCAGTGAGAGAAGAGAGCATACGCAGTGAAGAAGGGGGTGGAGCTTATATTTCAAAGTATATTAAAGGTATTCTAAAATCAAGATTATCCCGACGTGAGCAGTCACGCTGGAATATAATAGATGATACAACTTCTATGGCTTTCTTTGAAGAATTTTCGTCTCTTAATCCAGTTTTTCATACTTTCTTATTTTACGGGAGGCTACCCTCTCCTTTTAGTCGAGTAAGAAATACCTCTCCTCATCTCTCTATCCATAAAAAAGCCCTTCCCAGAGGAGAGCGGAAGCTCCAGGATGAGTATGCCCTGGATTCCCGGATTCATTCTCGTCCTGATCCACTCTGGAATTTTCGGAATCTACAAAAACATTCTAGGAAAGGGCTCGTAATGATCTTCTCAAAGATCACAAGGTGCTGAAGTGGCAGGCGTTCCTCGGGGGATCCGTAGGTTTTTGTGAAAGGGATGCTCTTACTTATCATGTCTGAAAAGAAAAACCGAATTCCTCGATTTCATTCGATTCATCCACATTTCCATTTCTTGTAGAGGAAGGCTAACTGCTTGCTGGCTGGGAGCT